>NC_137465.1:143328860-143568930 GCF_964235325.1 Thermobia domestica | reverse complement strand
AACGTATTGAGGTGCTGTTTTCACATTTAGTAATTGGTCATCAGGTACCACAAGTTCCAAAATAGTGGCCATCGAGGTCAAAGGTCAACGTATATTTAAACAAAACGAAGGGCTAAATTGAGAAAGCGAACATGAACCATTTTACTCAAATTTGAATGGAGTATTTAGCTTGTATGAACCAGAAGAAAAAAGTGAAGAAGACCATTTTAACTAGTTCAATATTTCTGTATAATTTTGTACTACCCAAATAAACGAAAGTTTATTTTTGACCAATCACAGAAAATCAAAGAAGGGTCATTTTAACTAGCCAAGCAGAAAAAAGAAAGAATTAACACTTTGTACTAACCAGAAAATGAGAAGAAGGATCAGCATTCTATACTTTTTGTGCCATTATTTGGGGTGTCCTATTTCCTTTTATCCAACGAGAACCATTTTTAACTGGCTCAGAATTTTATGCCTTTTTGTAAAATTTGTATCAAACCAGAAAAAAGCAAGGAAATACCATTTTATAGCTCAGCATGTTATAGCTTTTTGTGTTTTTGGTCTACCCAATTTCTTGACCATGTTGTACTATTTAAACAAACAAAGGAATAAATTTGTGTGACCTATTCACTTTTATAGCAAGCAGAAAAAGGAAAGAATACATTTGAGTGGCTTAAGCAAAGAAGGTCAATTTATACCTTTTTTGTGTTTGACCTATTGAAGAATGAATAAATTTTGTTTGCAATTAAAAAAGCGGAGAAGGTCTACTTTCTGTACAAACCAGAGAAAAACAAATTTGTCTAACCTATTCACTTTATAGCAAAGCCCCTTTTAGTTTTATACCAACCATGAAGGTCCATTATACCATTTTGTATTACTCTATTTCATTTTTGTAACAATTAGAAGAAAACAGCTCAGAATTTTATACCTTTGTGGTGTTACATTTTGTATATTTTTGTGTCATTAACTATATATTTGAACGTAATATTTAACAACCAGAATTGCGTCATAATTGTGTAGAACAGACTACAAAGCAATTAGCGTTCTAAAGAAAACTGATGAATGACGACAAATCATAACAGCATACTTGTCCATTTTGAATCACAGCAGAAAGAGATTATATCAAAGTAAGAGAAGTTTTCAAAGTTCCATGTTGCTGCAGATATTTAACAGTTGTATTGCTAGTATAGTGTGTTTCCTACGGTACTGCCTATTGCTCAACGATTCAATTCCTTCTTCGTCTAAGTTCGAAAAGACAAATATATATTTTTGCATTTATGTATTTTATTATAATGCAATATAAGTTTATGGAGTATATTTGAAAAATAATAGAACATACATCATGATGTTATATTACCTTGAAAACATAATATTAAACACGGAGAATGCATAGAATGTTTTTATTGTAGATATATAAAATTATTTATTTGATTGGTTTTTGCTGAAGAGCAGAAAAAATGACTAGCATGGAAATTGTTTATGTTTCTCCTAGAGAAAAAGAAATTCAGCGTGAAAACGAAAAACCTATACTGTTAATTCACCCGTCTGACCCCGATTTGCCAGATGAATTACGTGATAAAGTGAGAATCATATATCCATCACAGGAAATAGAAGATGTGTATTATTTTAGACGCTATAATAGATATAATGATGAAATACTCCGGAAAGTGATGATGACAGTGTTTCAAATATTACCTGTTTTGAACTGGAAGCTAATGAGTGCGGATGTACTAGTGAAAGTATTAGTCATACATGTGTTATACAATTATTTAATGAGTATACACCAAATTCAGTATTATTATGTGAAGCATGTTCTAAACATAATGAGAATGAAAAAGATCACAACTGTTTGCTGCAGTATGATTACGAATTATTGCAAAAGGTGTGGACGATCTTAATTAAATGTGAAATGAGAGAGAAAATCTATAAACTTTATTTAAAGAAGCATTTTAAAGGTTGTAATATTAAGAACACTTATACTGTGGAGAAAAAATTTAATCTGGTATATGAATACATTACAGAGTGTGATTATTATATCAACAAAATAGTAGAAATGTTTTTAGAGAAAGATAAACAATTATTTAATTCTGTAAATGAACACTGAGCCCACTGTAGCATATGCATTTAATTGTGTAAGAATAGAAGAACTTGAACTGTTAACTGGATCAATTTGTATTACTGTACTATTAAGAATTTAATAGATAAGTAACATTGGACTCTGGCAACTGAATTGTCAGGGAGAGTCAATTTAAATTGTGCTCTGCATGACACAAAAATATACAAAATGTAACACCACTGAAAACTTCTCTTACTTTGATATAATCTCTTCTTCTGCTGTGATTCAAAATGGACAAGTATGCTGTTATGATTTGTCGTCATTCATCAGTTTTCTTTAGAACGCTAATTGCTTTGTAGTCTATTCTACACAATTATGACGCAATTCTGGTTGGTTAAATATTACGTTCAAATATATAGTTAATGACACAAAAATATACAAAATGTAACACCACAAAGGTATAAAATTCTGAGCTGTTTTCTTCTAATTGTTACAAAAATGAAATAGAGTAATACAAAATGATATAATGGACCTTCATGGTTGGTATAAAACTAAAAGGGGCTTTGCTATAAAAGTGAATAGGTTAGACAAATTTGTTTTTCTCTGGTTTGTACAGAAAGTAGACCTTCTCCGCTTTTTTAATTGCAAACAAAATTTATTCATTCTTCAATAGGTCAAACACAAAAAAGGTATAAATTGACCTTCTTTGCTTAAGCCACTCAAATGTATTCTTTCCTTTTTCTGCTTGCTATAAAAGTGAATAGGTCACACAAATTTATTCCTTTGTTTGTTTAAATAGTACAACATGGTCAAGAAATTGGGTAGACCAAAAACACAAAAAGCTATAACATGCTGAGCTATTTAAAATGGTATTTCCTTGCTTTTTTCTGGTTTGATACAAATTTTACAAAAAGGCATAAAATTCTGAGCCAGTTAAAAATGGTTCTCGTTGGTATAAAAGGAAATAGGACACCCCAAATAAATGGCACAAAAAGTATAGAATGCTGATCCTTCTTCTCATTTTCTGGTTAGTACAAAGTGTTAATTCTTTCTTTTTTCTGCTTGGCTAGTTAAAATGACCCTTCTTTGATTTTCTTGTGATTGGTCAAAAATAAACTTTCGTTTATTTGGGTAGTACAAAATTATACAGAAATATTGAACTAGTTAAAATGGTCCTTCTTCACTTTTTTCTTCTGGTTCATACAAAGCTAAATACTCCATTCAAATTTGAGTAAAATGGTTCATGTTCGCTTTCTCAAATTTAGCCCTTCGTTTTGTTTAAATAATACGTTGACCTTTGACCTCGATGGCCACTATTTTGGAACTTGTGGTACCTGATGACCAATTACTAAATGTGAAAACAGCACCTCAATACGTTGCTTCGTTTTCGAGTTATTAGGTTTTAAGTGTCATAGAAAGGGCGTATGCCACTCAATGTGGAAACAGCACCTGGGTATGTGGCTCCGTTTTCGAGTTTTGACCTTTGACCTCGATGGCCACTAATTTTGGGACATATAGTACCTGATGACCAATTACTAAATGTGGCTCTGTTTTCGAGTTTTAATTTTTGACCTTGATGGTCAGTACTTTTTTGATGACCAATTGCTAAATCTGGGAAACAGCACCTCAATACTTGGATCCGTTTTCGAGTTTGACCTTTGTTCACGATGGTCAGTAGTTTGAGGACATGCTTATGTCATTTCTGCTATTTTAAAATGTTCAAATAGGGGTTGAAAAAGTAATCATATTGAACTAGTCAAAACGGACCTTCTTCATTTTTTTCTGGTTTATACAAATATAAATACTCCATCCAAATTTGAGTAAAATGGTCCATGTTCGCTTTCTTCGTTTTGCTAAAATAATTCTCAGCTAGTTAATATGGCATATCTTTGCTTTCTCTGAATAGCCCAAAAAGGTACAGAAATTCTGCGCTAGTTAAAATTATGTTCTCAAATTTATTCCTTCTTCACTTTTTTTCTGCTTTGTACAAAATTGAATAGATCACACAAATTTACTAAATGAGGAAACGTTATCTCAATATGTGGTTTCTTGACCCTTGACCTCGATGATCATTATTTTGGAACATGTAGTACCTGATGACCAATTACTAGATGTGGAAACACCACTTCGATATTTGGCTCCGTTTTCGAGTTTTGACCTTTGACCTCGATGGTCATTATTTATGAACTTGTACTAGTTGATGACGTATTACTAGATTTGGAAACAACACTTCAAAACGTTGCTCTGTTTAAGAGTTATTCGCGTTCATTGGTTCATTGGGCGTTCATTATTTTTGGAACTTGCAGTGGTTGATGACCAATTACTAAATGTGGAAACAGCACCTCAACATGTGGATCCATTTTCGAGTTTTGACCTTTGACCTCGATGATCATTATTTTGGAACATGTAGTACCTGATGACCAATTACTAAATGTGGAAACAGCACCTCAACATGTGGATGTTTTCGTGTTATTAGGTTTTAAGTATGTTGACCTTTGACCTCGATGATCATGATTTTGGAACTTGTACAAGTTGATGATCAGTTACTAGATTTGGAAACAGCACCTTAATATGTGGATCCATTTAAGAGTTTTGACCTTTGACCTCGATGATCATTATTTTGGAACACGTAGTACCTGATGATCAGGAAACACCACTTCGATATTTGGCTCAGTTTTCATGTTATTAGGTTTTAAGTATGTTGACCTCTGACCTCGATGGTCATGATTTTGGAACTTGTAGTAGTTGATGACCAGTTACTAGATTTGGAAACAGCATCTCAATATGTGGCTTAGTTTTCGTGTTATTAGGTTTTAAGTATGTTGACCTTTGACCTCGATGGCCATGATTTTGGAGCTTGTAGTAGTTGGTGGCCAATTACTAAATGTGGAAACAACACCTCAATATGAGGCTCTAGTTTTGAGTTATTAGGTTCTAAGTATGTTGACCTTTGACCACGATGGTCATTATTTTGGAACTTGTGGTTGCTGGTGACCTATTACTCAATGTGGAAACAGCATCTCAATATGTGGCTCAGTTTTCATGTTATTAGGTTTTAAGTATGTTGACCTTTGACCACGATGGTCATGATTTTGGAACTTGTAGTAGTTGATGACCAGTTACTAGATTTGGAAACAGCACCTCAATATGTGGATCCATTTAAGAGTTATTTGTTTTTAAGTATGTTGACCTTTGACCTCGATGGCCACTATTTTGGAACTTGTGGTACCTGATGATCAGGAAACACCACCTCAATATTTGGCTCAGTTTTCATGTTATTAGGTTTTAAGTATGTTGACCTTTGACCTCGATGGTCATGATTTTGGAACTTATAGTGTTTGATGACCAGTTACTAGATTTGAAAACAGCACCTCAATACGTGGATCCATTTAAGAGTTATTTAGTTTTAAGTATGTTGACCTTTGACCTCGATGGCCACTATTTTGGAACTTGTGCTACCTGATAATCAATTACTAGATGTGGAAACACCACCTCAATATTTGGCTCAATTTTCATGTTATTAGGTTTTAAGTATGTTGACCTTTGACCTCGATGATCATGATTTTGGAACTTGTAGTAGTTGATGACCAATTACTAAATGTGGAAACAGCACCTCGATATGTGGATCCATTTAAGAGTTATTTGGTTTTAAGTATGTTAACCTTTGACCTCGATGGTCACTATTTTGGAACTTGTAGTAGTTGATGACCAATTACTAAATGTGGCAACAGCACCTCAATATGTGGCTCCGTTGAGAGTTTGACCTTTGATCTCGATGGTCATTATTTTTGGAACTTGCAGTGGTTGATGAACTATTACTAAATGTGGAAACACCACCTCAATATGTGGATCCATTTTAGAGTTTTGACCTTTGACCGCGATGGTAATTATTTTGGAACTTGTAGTAGTTGGTGGCCGATTACTAAATGTGGAAACAGCACTTTAATATGTGGCTCTGGTTTCGAGTTATTATTTTTTAAGTATGTTGAACTTTGACCTCGATGGTAATTATTTTGGAACTTGTAGTAGTTGGTGGCCGATTACTAAATGTGGAAACAGCATCTCAATATGTGTCTCAGTTTTCGAATTATTAGGTTTTAAGTATGTTGACCTTTGACCTCGATGACCATTATTTTTGAAACTTGTAGTATTTGATGACCAATTACTAAATGTGGAAACACCACCTCAATATGTTGCTTCGTTTATGAGTGATTGGGTTTTAAGTGTCATACCAAGGGCGTATCCCACAAACTATAACACCCAGGTAGAAATAGATATGATATTCGTAATCAGCATGTCCGAAAACCCCCATATGCCGAGTTTCATCCAAATTGGATAAAATTGTCATAGGAAGGGCGTATCCCATATAAACTATAAGACCCCGGTAGAAATAAATATAATATTCGTAATCAGCATGTCCGAAAACCCCTATATTCTGAGTTTCACCCAAATCGGTTAAAATTGTCATAGAAAGGGCGTATCCCACATAAACTATAAGACCTAGGTAAAAATAAATATGATGTTCGTAATCAGCATGGTTGGAAACCCCCATATGACGAGTTTCACCCAAATCGGTTAAAATTGTCATAGAAAGGGCGTATGTCACATAAACTATAGGACCCAGGTAAAAATAAGTATGATATTCGTACTCAGCATGCTCGAAAACCCCCATATGCCGAGTTTCATCCAAATCGGTTCAAATTGTCATAGAAAGGGCGTATGCCACATAAACTAAAGGACCCAGGTAAAAATAAGTATGATATTCGTACTCAGCATGGTCGAAAACCCACACATGCTAAGTTTCATCCAAATCGGTTCAAAGAGCGTATCGAATCGCTATGTTACATAGGTATTCATTGTCTTAAAATAGGGGTTGAAAAAGTAATTATAAAAGAGAACGAGTCCACCCCTAAAATGGAGGTTTTTGTGTGTTACGTACTCTCAGTGCAATTTCTGCTATGTTCAATTAGGGGTGGAGAAAATGAATACACCCCCTCTGCTATGTCCGCCATGTTTCGTAGTCTCTGTCATGTTGAAATAAGGGTTGGAAAATATGCTCATAAAAGAGAATGAATACACCCCTAAAATGGAGGTTTTTGTGTGTTACGTACTCTCAGTGTAATTTCTGAAATAAACCATGTTCTTTTATTAGCTGTGCTATGTCCGCCATGTTTCGTAGTCTCTGTCATGTTGAAATAGGGGTTGGAAAATATGCTCATAAAAGAGAATGAATACACCCTTGTGTGTTACGTACTCTTATGCTCTGTTGTGTGTTCATGTATCAGTGTAATTTCTGTTATCTTAAAATAAGGGTTGGAAAATATGCCATGTTCTTTTATTAGCTGTGCTATGTAATTTCTGCTATGTTAAAATAGGGGTTTGAACGAGTTCACCCTTGTTATGTTACGTACTCTTATGCTCTGCTGTGTGTTCATAGTCTCAGTGTAATTTCTGTTATCTTAAAATAAGGGTTGGAAAATATGCCATGTTCTTTTATTAGCTGTGCTATGTATTATCTGTTCTGCTGTGTGTTACGTAGTGTTATGTGTTATCTTCTCTTGTATGTGTTCGTAATCTTATGTGTTATCTCCTATGTTAAAATAGGGGTTGAAAACGAGTTCACCCTTGTTATGTTATGTACTCTTATGTGTTATCTGTTCTGCTGTGTGTTACGTAGTGTTATGTGTTATCTTCTCTTCGCTGTGTTCGTAGGGGTTGAAAAATATGATCATAAAAGGGAACGAGTTCACCCCCTAAAATGTGCTCATAAAAGGGAACGAGTACACCCCCTTAAAAGTGCTCATAAAAGGGAACAAATTCACCCCTAACATGGAGGTCGTAAAAGGCCGTGAGTTGACGGTGCGTGGGTCATAGCGTATCGTGAGACAGTGGAAAATTGAGTCCTTGCTCTCAGGAGACCATGGAAAAAAAGGCGATTTTTCAGCTACCGGGTGTCAGGTGTCCCCCATCTACTGTCGCTAGTACGTTTTGTCGCGTATTCGTTGAAAATAGGAAGCACTCGTAAACAATAAAAGTTCGCAAGTGTAGACTACATGAAAATAATAGATAAAAACCTGTTTGAAACCTTGTACGCCTTCTAATCCATGTTTAGTTATTCACCTGATCACATTCTTTGTGGTCAGTAACCCAAAAGTATCTGTTTGGCCACCTACCAACTCCCACCTTTCGTTAACCAGCTACAGTTTAATTTTCATTAGCTTGTTAAGAATGCAGTTTTTCCACTCCAATAGTCAGGAACTAAGAAAAGAGATTATTCAACTTCGTAATTTCAATATCCGTAAACCGTGTTTATTTGAAGATTTCCTTGTGTAGAGAAAAAAAGAATAAAAAGGCCATAAGTGACCTAAAAGTTACCTTAAAATATTTTAAAATGACCTGAAAATTCGAAACGGCAAAAAGTGACCAAAAGTTGACCCTAAAAAATTATATTTTTAGAACCTAGAGTTGATGGATAACGTTTTTATTTGATCTTGCCTTATTCTATGCGTAACAGAAAAAAGGTGACTTGTCAACAAGATCCGGGCCCTGGTAATAAGAGACAAAGTTAGGGATAATTGTTGTAATATTTCTAACTAGTAACACATAAATCCTACATTATTATTGGCCTGAATGAATAAAAAAAAAGTTATATCAATTGATGAATATCATTGAAGTGAACAAAATTATATACGTGGGTTTAATCCTCATTTTTAGTTTTTGGGAAAATCGAGTATTTAAAAAAAAAGTTATATCAATCGATGAATATCATTGAAGTGAACAAAATTATATACGTGGGTTTAATCCTCATTTTTAGTTTTCGGGAAAAATCGAGTATTTAAAAAGAAAAGAGAGAGAGAGAGAGAGAAAGAAAGAAGAAACATATTTTGATGACACTAAACTTAGATATTAGTTGCCAGTAATTATCGTTAATCTTTAGTCTAATGAAGAGTTTTCTTTATTTTTATGTATCGTATATGTAAAACAAATTTACCGTTAATTACTGGTTTGTATTTATTGTTCCGTCTTCGCCTAACGACGACACACATACTCCTAAAGTGACACACACAGTTATAATACTGACACAAATACTCTTAACGGTGACATGCATATTCCTGACAATGATACACACTTGTAACAGTGACGCACATACTCCTAACAGTGACATACATACTCCTAACGTTGAAACACATACATATACTCCTATGACACAACTAGTCCTAACAGTGGCACATATATACTTCTGACAGTGACAGACATACTCCTAACTGAGGCATATAATCTTAATAGTGATGCACATAATTTTAATGGTGACACACATATTCGTAACAGTGGCACAGACAGTCCTCCTCTTAACAGTGAACATATACTCCAAACGGTGACACACTTCTAACAGTGACATAGATATATTCCTGAAAGTAATACATTCATTTATAACCGTGACATACTCTAATAGTGAAGCATATAATCCTAATGGTGGCACAACCATTCCTATACTTGGTGACACAGTGACACATATATTTCTGACGTGACACGCACACTCCTAACAATGACACACTCAGTGTTAACGGTAAAGCACTTACCCCAACATTGACACATACATTCCTAACAATGACATTTCTAGTCCTAACAATGGCATACACGTACTCCTGAAAGTGACACATACTTACTCCTAACAGTGACACATATAGTTCCAATAGTAATACACATAATTGTAATTATGACAAATATTCCTAACACTGACACACACAGTCCTAACCGTAAAACACCTCCTAAAATTGACGTACATATTCCTGAAAGTGACACACTCATAACAGTGACACATAGTCTACTTCTGGCAGTGACGTACACATTCATAAAAGTGACACAATAGTACTATCAGTAACGCTCATACTTCTGACATTGACACACACACTGGTAACAATGACCCACATACTCCAAATGGAGACATACCCACTCCTAACAGTTCATATATAGTCCTAATACTAATACACATAGTCCTAACAATGACATAAAACTCTTAACATGGATACACAGTCCTAAAGTCACATACAGAGCCCTAATAGTAATGAAAATATTCCTAACGGTGGGACGTGCTCCTAACAGTAAAGACATAGTCCTAACAATGACACAAATATTCCTGACAGTGACGTACACGGTATCAATAGTGATGCACTTAATCCTAACGGTAACACATATATTCTTAATAGTAACACACTCAGTTCTAATAGTAAAAACACCTAGTCCTAAGATTGACACATATTACTGCGAGTGACACACACTCATCGAATAAGAGCGACAATTAATTATAATACTGAGGCACATACTTGACACACATACTTCGAAAAGTTACTCACATACGTAGTTTTAATAGTGATATAAACACTCCTAACAATGACACACGCATACTCTTAAAAGTGACACAGACACTCCTAGTAGTGACGTACATTCATTTCCAAAATTGTTGTTGCATGTCTATAAATATGTTGTTGTAGGAATATAATTTCATAACAAATTCGTCCTGTATTTCTTATAATGTTAGTATGTATATAATCACCAAAGACATGTGCATGGCAAATTTCATGTCAAAAGAGCAGTAAATAAGAACAATAAAACGAAAATAAAACATTCTTGTCCATTTAGCAACATTTTGCTTTACTCATTTTAATTATGGTATTTATAATTCTTTTCCTATGAAATTTACCACAAATATACATTTCCCGATTATACACATAGTGTCAGTATTAAAAGTACCCTGCAAAACCATTATCAAATTATATTCTTATAAGAAGACAGTTATAGACACGCGACAATCATTTTGAACATGAGTGTACACAGTCCTAATAGTGATGCACTTAATCCTAACTGTGAGGCGAATATTTCTAACGGAGACACACACACTTCTAACAGTGACACTCACAGTCCTAACAGACACACACAGAGACACTCCTGACATTGACACTTACATTCACACTTGTAACAGTGAGACACAATCCTAACAGTGACACATACTCCTAACGTGACACATGGACAGTGACGCACAAATTGCTGATAGTGAAGAATATACTATTTGTACTTGTGTAGAAGAATATTGTTCAACTCTCTTTATTTTGTTCCATCCCTTGAAGTACTTGAGCTAAAGTCAGTATTTTGGATTGTTTTTATTTATTGAAGTTTAAGTTGTCTCATTGTTGTAGTAATATCTTGCTTTAGAATAAGATCGTGTACAGAAAAAATAGGAAGGACAATACTCTAAACAGGAGTGCCCAAGAAAAGGATAGGTAAAGTGTATTAATTATTTTTAGTAGGGGAGGTAAAGAGTAAAACATCTACAATTTTTGATTATACAGTATTTTTATATAAAAAGCGTATAATTTACACAAAACAGTTCTTTCGATCAGCAAGTCTGTGTCGTGAAGGGAAGAAAAACTTATTGCAAATTACAACCATGGAGGAAGTTCAAAACAAGATTTTTTTTGGGGGGGGGTGCAATACATGTTATGAAAATTCAAGGAAAGTGTGTCACAGATTTTTAAAAAATAAACGTCCTTGCAAAAACTATCAAATTAAACGGTACAAGTGATCACTTCTAGGAGTTGTGAAGTTTCTATAGCAATTAACATGTATTAATTGATATGGTTTCTTGTGATTTATCTATAACTTATTTTATTTTAACTAATTGTGCTTACTTTACATAGTATTGTGCTTCATGTACCATAAATGAGACCACCGAGGTATGGGAAAACATTCAGAATCTTGGAAATGTAGGTGAGTATAAGGATTCAGAAATTAGCCGGATGAAATGGAAAACCAACAAACGAATTTTTGGAACATTAAGATAGAAAATTATAATAGTGGAAGTAATTTAAAACATGAAAATGAAACTTGTTAAAATATTGTTTGGGTAATCTTCAAATCTACAGAATGTTTGGAAGGGAAAAGAGGGAGAGTAAGAAAACAATTTGTAACCAGTAGTGGATACTTTCTGGATACTTTCTGCTTCAAAGATTACCTGAATAATGTCAAAAATGAAGGAAGTGAGTTGCCAGTCATGACAGATTTCTCATGATGATGCTGATTATCTGCTTATGATTCGAAGAACTATAACTACAGCTGAGTATATTCAACTCAGCGTTTATTCCTAATGGTCCAGTGAAGAAAACAGTTGTTGATTTTGAAGAAACATAAAAAAGAGAGAAATATAAAAGAATTATATTGAAGGTTTATATTAAAATTTTACGGTGAGTTAAATGCGCGCCCAAAACCAAAGCGTTTTTAGTTTAAGCGAAGATATTAACTTATCCACAAGAAGTAATCTGCAAGTATGTATAAATGTCTGCCTTTCTTTCGCACAAACATTGTCACTTTCAGAATCAGGAGTTGTGCTACTCTGAAACATTCAGTTGGCTCCACTGCGTGTTAAGGATATCGGGCTCTCACTCAGTGGCTTGTAGCAGAATCTCATTTGAATCTCCTTTTCTCCAATCTTTTGAAAGCTTTGAGAGAAGTGGCAATCTGCTCACGGTTCGCAGGAGTAATTCTCAATGCTGTGTCGAGGGAACCGATGTTGACGATTCGGGAATGGAAGTCGTCTGTTGAGAACCTGTAAGCTATTGACATGTTTGTCGACCATCCTCTTACCAATGCAGCAAATCTCACGAGACTTGACCTAAGCGGGTCACGCTGGGACTTGAGATCAGGTCAATCTATCTAAAGCATCAGTACCAATAGGTAAGAATCTTCACAGTCTCTGGCGACATGATGAAAAGGTTTTGGACGCAACGCACACACAGAAGAGGATAAACATTGCATCTTACATACAACAAAACTAGATCTTACTATTCGCGCTTCTGTGACAAGAACGAGATGACCTACAGAAACACGAAATTTTGTTACATTTCAAATATTTACAATTCACACTTGATATGCTATGGACAGTATAAAGTTTGCATCATATTTACAATTTTGTATTACCGTACGTTCTTGTCAATAGTACTAGTTTTCTTAATCCCCGTATTATGGATCAATACACCTTATATATGAATCTTGCTGTGGTACTCTCCTCTTCTTTGTTGGAGAGCTTGCAATATTTTGTAACTCGCAAAAGAGGAATATGATACGGTACTATGTTTAGTTAGGCCTGAAAGAAATCGTCATCTATTAGTCCATCAGAAGTTAATCCAACATGTCCATAATACACAATTGCACTTTTCTCCCAAAAACAAGCAGCTTTTTACATTAGTTAAAAATCCATATCTATCAAGCATACAAAGCAGTACATGGTACACTCAAAGTCAAATTAACATACTCTTCCGCCCAAGGTTGTACTTCAAGATCTCCTCCCTCTCCCTGAAAAGTAATCTAATTTCAAATATATTTCTTCGTAACAAATGTGAAGCTACTGTTATCCATTCTGTTTTAAAGCCTGAAGAAGATTGTATATTTTGATTTAACTTTTAGACTTTGAATTGAGTTACAACTACCAAATTGTTAATGTGAATAGATCCACCACTCAATCGCAGCTACACAAAGTTTTGTCGTGCAGAACACTCTTAAACAATAAAATCGATCGAAAAAGAAAAAAACATATTCGGGCTTATGCAGAGTCGTTCTGATGCTTGATTGATGCCATACTAAAGAGTTCGACTAACATACAGATGGTGATCAGAAAAATGGAAACACCTGTAGTTGGTAACACGTCAGATGTATGGGTTGGCAGTTGTGTCGTGGCACCCGCAGCGCCGGACCGCTGGTGGTGGTGGTGTTACGTCGATCTCCATACTACCTCAGGCGCAGTGGAACAGCAGTGTCCAGTGGCTGCAGCAGACGAAGGTAGTGTAAAATAAGAGACCTCTCAGATTTTCAAAGAGGGCAAATTGTTGGTGCGCGGTTATGTGGAGTGAGTGTGACGGCAGTGGCTACTGTGTTAGGTGTGTCGCGTGGGACAGTGTCGAAGGTGATGACGGCCTACACAACACACGGGAAAACCAATCAGGGAAACGGAACAGTGGGCGGAAGAAAATCATGAGTGACAGATCACGCCGGGTATTAAAGTGCATTGTCACCCAGAACCGTCGTGCCACTGCGGAACAAGTGACGGAGGAACTCAATCAGCACCTCCCCCACCCTGTTTCGACAATCACAGTCCGCCGCGAATTACATGACATGAACTTACGGGGTCGTGTTGCACGGGCCAAACCGCTCATCAGAGACCATAACGCTTTCGCACGCCGCAAATGGTGCCGCGACCATGCAACTTGGACTGTTGAGGACTGAAAACGTGTGATATGGTCGGATGAGTCATCCTTCACCCTATTCCCAACCACGGGCCGTGTTTATGTGTGGAGAACGCCCAAAGAAGCTTATGATCTGCAGTGTCTCCGCCCAACTGTGAAACATGGCGGCGGCTCGGTGATGCTGTGGGCCGCCATATCATGGTTTTCATTCGGTGCTGTGGTCACACTTAGCGGACGAATCACTGCTAACGATTATGTCGGTGTTTCCATTTTTCTGATCACCATCTGTATGTTTCCTGTAGTAGTCAGGCCTTTAGTATGATGCTAATCATACATCAAAACGACTCTGCATAAGGCGGATTATTTTTTAATGCAGAAAGGCCCATATAGGAAAGTTCTAGTAAAATAAATTAATGTATTCTGTAATTTATAAGGACATCTAGAGGGAACTAAAAACAACGTTTTTAAGCTCCATGTTGCCTCAGGTTCTAGCCTACTAAGCCTAGAACAGCGTTTCTCAACCGGTGTGCTGCGGCACACTGGTGTGCCGCGAGGGATCGAAGCAAAATTATTAATTTTATAGCAATCAAATTGCCAAACGTAGGGAAAAATGTATATTCGTATTTCACATGACTATGAACCTCTACTATGAATCTACAATTTTAAGTTTCATACAGGGTTATTCTTCTGTACATTTCTAATGTTGAAAAATGTATTTGTTATCATTGTTATGATCATTATTGCTTCTCTATTGTTGCAGATTATTTCGTAACTTGAAAATTTAAAATATAATTCAATCCTTTCGACAAATTACCTACATTTGTGTTTTAAAAGTATAAGAGATTTGTTTGTTCGTTCGTTGTTTAGTGATCTTCTTTCTTAGTAAAAGGTTGGATATAGCTTTTAAAAAGAAAGCGTATTTTTAAAAACCTGAGTACAATATTCACTGCAATTGTTTTCTATTTTTAAAATAGAATGAAAAATAAGCATAATGGTTTACCACGGGGAAAAACCTCTCTGAGAGGGAGATCAATAATCACAGAAAAAATACCACTGTGTTTTATATTTACAAATAATAATATCTATAAGTGTGCCGCGAGAATCCAAGTAATATCTATAAGTGTGCCGCGAGATTCCAAGTAACATCCGTAGTGTGCCGCAAGTTGAAAAAGGTTGGGAAACGCTGGCCTAGGACTATGATTACAGTAAATAAACATTCGTATGGCGTGCTTTCTTATGCCGTTTGTACAAGATCAAAGAAATCTTAAACAAGACTATTCAATACTTCAAATTTACACGTTCAGAGAAATATTTTTCAAGACTTGAAAAATAGTCTAGAATAAAATTGAAATAATTTAAACAGAATAATAGAAGTATTGAGTCATGTTTTATATATTTGTTGATAGGTAGTACTCTAAAACAAGTGTTGGAAATATAATAACAGGTGAAAGATAAGTTGCGTATAGATTTAGCTCACACTTGCGCATAAATAGGTACAATATTGGTATTTCTTTCCTAACTTTCTGCAGACATTTGAAATTTAACAGACCGTATTAAACTTTTTAGAAAACATGATTTAGTAGCCACGTCGACAAATTTTCACTAAGTATTTTGTCTCTTTTATATGAAATGTTGGTTAGATTAGTTAACATAGATATAACATCTTCAAAGTATATATATATATATATATATATATATATATATATATATATATTGGGGTGTTCCTTATTTAGGGTAATTTCGTGTTGTGACTGTTGTGATACGCACACCCACTAAATGTATTCTATATAACCGTAAACATGCATTAGTGAAATAGCAGCTCCCTACGAGACAGAGTTGGCGTGGGTCAATGAAAACTTGACCCACCACCCACCGTGACCCACTCTAACCCACCACCCACCATGAACCACTCTCATCCACTGTGACCTACTCTGACTCACCAAAATACATCGTCATCAACTCTAAACACGATCCACGGCCCCTTCTGTACTGACTAAAGAGTTTACACTTGTAATAAAACAAGACTTTGAAATTGTCACTAATCGGAGTTTGAATTTCTAGTCAATCGCTCAAGCACTGTTACGATAACTGTGGATCTGACCTTTACGATATAAAATGGTAAAGTGTTTGTTAGTGAGGAAATTGAAATAGTTCGAGGTGGGGGAAATTAGTGTGTGCCTAAAATATACTTGTACTAAAAGAGTATTCTTGCAAGTGTTAATTTCTGAACGCATTCCAAAAGAAACTTCGCGGGAAAATATCCCTGTACAATATGGAAAAGGTTATGGTTTATCAGTTCACAGTATTTTTCTCACAAAAGACTTGAAAAATCAGTTTTTTATAGAGTATAAAAGTGCTCGAGTACCCTATGTGAGAGCATCTCCATAATGTATGCTCATAATTGTAATTTGCGTAATCACTAAAACACCATGTTAAATTTAAGTTACAAATATGCATAATTACAGTTATTATGAATGTTTATTCAAAGTATTTTACCTAAAGCAAGGAAGACACTTACTAAAAATTAGGTACAAAGTTGAATAACACAAATAAGCCATTAGTAATCAGGTATACATTTTCCATAACTCGTAATTTTCCACCTTAAAACAAATCTGAAATTGGGTTTATTTCCTATTGGTAACTTTTTCGTGGTAAATCATCCGCACCGGAATGATGTCTATCCTTCAGCCAAGAAATAACTAGCTCGTCTACTTTGAGCTTGTCTAGCAGTGGGCCATTAACATTGATGAGCAACAAGTTAGACAATGTTCGAGCACTTAGTCTATTTCTAATATCAGTCATCTGTAAATTCATAAGGGGAAATACCCGTTCGCACTCTGTCGTGGAAATTGATAATACTTCTACCCGATGTCTGCAACTCCTCATCGACAATCTACTTGTTAGACTTAAGTCTGATAACGATTTTTCTTGGTCAGTTTTGAAATACTCAGCAAGAAGTATCATCTTTCTATCACCATACAACGTCTTTTCCATATCGACCTTGTTAGTTGGTAATGTCGACTCATGGAGAACAGAAACTTCATCTACCACGCCTTCGATAGGGAATCTTGTGAATAAATTATCAATTAAAGCCTGATAAACTAATGATTTCTTATTTGTTTATAAATTTAATTTTTGTAATTACACATGAAGGTTTGATGCCATTACCAAGATCCTTCCTCCGTCTAGAAAGCGAAAGGGAACGAGGTACCTGGAAAGTGTTCAGAGCTGAATGGGAATTTCCCTACTTCTTCCCCTTCAATTACCACATTGCTGTTTGCCATGTGCCAAATTACGATGAATTTCAATTAAATTATCATAGTATAATTATTTCCTTGAATTATTAATAGTTTTCAGTGGAAAAAAGGATGAAATTTGAACATTCCAAATGAAGGTAAGTAGACCAACATAAAAGGGGGAAAAAAGTGTAAAATTTTCCATATAATTATGCGTACAATCCAAACTTAAAATTTCCATGCAATTAAGCTCTCAGTACAAATTTTATGCCTATTTTTTCACAACTTTATGGGTTGATTGCCCTGTGCTGTAACCGCTCGATATAATAAATATAAGCTTCAACAATTATTATAATAGAAAGCAATGGATATATGAAGCCGAGCACTGTATTTTTTGTTTCTGATTTTTTTTCTTATATAACATCAATCGTTTTCGACCTTTTTACAAACCAACTCACTACAAATTCTCCATATATAGAAAGTGCCCTTCCCCCCATAAAGAAGAATCTTAAAAAATGCTGGGATGTTTATTTTCAATAAAAAGTTAATACACTGAATTTCAGCTCCGTAAGATTCACGGCTTGCGAGATACTAATTTTTTCCGCAAAAATTCGGATTCTCACTACCTCCTTAGGATATTATGCATTATAATGAAAGCAATATAACATCCCAGTTTGGATTAAGGCCTAACTATATACCAAAAATAATTTAATTTGACTTTGCAATTTGACCGTGATGATCAGTCCTGATGTACAAATTGTGATTTGTAATGAGTTGACCGTGATGTAAAAAATAGTTACATTCATTTTTTTAAATAATTTATATATTACAGTGATTCAAAAATGTATTTTTTTCCAGTAGTTAGCTCCTCTAAAAACTCACAGGTCTTGAAAGCCAAGTAGTAGTATAAGTCCTATTGCTATTATTACCATTAAAAATATCAATATCCAAAAGTGCCTGAAGTTCTTTTTTCACTTGGTTAGATTTACTCACCTCAGGTAAGTAGACAGAAACAAATGGAAAAGGAAGGGAAATGAAGGTCTTGAAAGTAAAACGAAGACAAATTTACCAGTCTTCAGAAGATACTGTCTACAATGCAATGAACAGAGTGGGTAGGTAGATCATACTGAGTCGGTGGGTCGCAATGGGTCATGGTGGGTGGTGGGTCGCAGTGGGTCACTGGGTGGTGGGTTACAGTGGGTCATGGTGAGTGGTGGATCGCAGTGGGTCACGGTGGGTGGTGGGTCACAGTGGGTCACATGCTGTTGACCCACGACCCACTCAGAAATTTGACACACTTGACCCACTGACCCACTCCATCTCTGCTACGAGAACGTTAACCCTTGCCGACTTGACGACAAAGTCTTGAAATTACGTTTCCAAATTACAATATAATTTAGAATGTTCAACCGTGATAACGGAGAAACTAAAAAAGACAGAGAAACGATACTTTGCACGAACCAACTAGAGAAAGGACAACATTACATCGTGACCACCAGATGAACAGTGTTTCCAACCCAAGAGAAAGTTTTGTTTTTGTAAATCGAATGACTCAAATTGGATATTATTGGAAATAACAATGCAAATAAAGGTAAAAGAGGTGGTAAATGCAGATCCATGTTGCAATCTTTTCCAGAAATAATGTGAAACATATGTTAAATGCAAACGCCGCGGCCGTGGCGCACACAGGGAGTGAGGTACTAACGCTTAGTATTGCTTCAATTAAATATTGAAAAGAACTATTTACGCTGACTCTAATTTAGAAGGGTCCGTTGAACAGTGTTGCCGTCAACAGAAGAAAAAAGTTGAGTTCGGAAAAAATATAATAGCTCGGGAAAGATCTGTAGTGGAGTACGATTTAAAACCTATAATGCAAGGCGGTAGAGCATGAGGAGCAGTACCGTGGTTATCTTAAATCGGTAAGTCACGCACTGACCGAGATATTCGATATCTTGTTAAAGTTGAGATTAAGGTTGTAAAAAATGGCAACGATGCACAGTGGGTTGGAATCCTTATGAAACAGCGAATTAACATGGATATATGTACTCGTACGTTTTCAAGGTCGCTGGTAGCCAAGATGACGTCAAAAGTGACTTATAGATCTCAAATAACCACGGTACTGCTCCTCATGCTCTACCGCCTTACATTACAGATTTTAAACCATACTCCACTAGCAGAGATGGAGTGGGTCAGTGGGTCGGTGGGTCAAGTGGGTCAAGTTTTCTGGATGGGTCAGTGGGTCGTGGGTCAACAGCATGAGACCCACTCTGACCCACCACCCACCGTGACCCACTGCGACCCACCACCCACCAAGACCCACTGTAACCCACCACCCACCATAACCCACTGCGACCCACCACCCACCATGACCCACTGTGACCCACCACCCACAGTGACCCACTGCGACCCACCACCCACCGTGACCCACTCCGATCCACCGACTCAGTATGATCTACCGACCCTCTCTGCTCACTGCATTGTAGACAGTATCTTCTGAGGACTGGTAAATTTGTTTCCGTTTCACTTTCAAGACCTTCATTTCCCTTTCTTTTCCACTTGTTTGTCTACTTACCTGAGGTGAGTGAAAAAGAACTTCAGGCACTTTTGGATATTGATATTTTTAATAGTAATAATAGCAATAGGGTTTACACTACTACTTGGCTTTCGAGACCTGTGAGTTTTTAGAGCTAACTACTGGAAAAAATACATTTTTGAATCACTGTAATATATAAATTATTATATAAAAATTGAATGTAACTATGTGTGCCTGATCATCTCGGTCAAATTGCAGTCAAATGAAATTACTTTTGGTATATAGTTAGGCCTTAATCCAAACTGGGATGTTATATTGCTTTCATTATGATGCACAATATCCTAAGGAGGTAGTGAGGATCCGAATTTTTGCGAAAAAAATGAGTATCTGGCAAGCCGTTAAACTTACGGAGATGAAATTCAGTGTATTAACTCTTTATTGAAAGTAAGCAGTGTGTGTCCTAACATTTTTTAAAATTCTCCTTTATGTGGGGGGGGGCACTTTCTATATATGGAAAATCGGTAGTGAGTTGGTTTATAAAATGATCGAAAACGATCGATGTTATTTAAGAAAAAAAATAGAAACAAAAAATACAGTGCTTGGCTTCATATATCCATTGCTTTCTGCTATAATAATTGCTGAAGCTTATGTTTATTGTTTGAAGCGCTTACAACACAGGGCAATCAACCCATAAAGTTGTGAGAAAAATAGGCATAAAATTTGTACTGCAAGCTTAATTACACGGAAATTTGAAGTTTGGATTGTACGCATAATTGTATGGAAAATTTTACACTTTTTCTCCCTTTACGTTGGTCTACTTTCTTTGATTTGGAACTTTGAAATTTCATCCTTTTTTCCACTGAAAAGTATTGATAATTCAACAAAGAAATAATCTTACTATGATAATTTAATTGAAATTCATCGTAATTTGGCACATGGCAAACAGCAGTGTGGTAATTGAAGTTGAAGAAGGAGGGAAATACCCATTCAACTCTGAACACTTTCCAGGAACCTCGTTCCCTTTCGCTTTCTAGACGGGGGAGGGAACTTGGTAATGGTATCAAATCTTCATGTATAATTACAAAAATTAAATTTATAAACAAATAAGAAATCATCAGATTATCAGGCTTTAATTGATAACTTATTCACAAGATTCCCTATCAAAGGCGTGGTAGATGAAGTTTCTGTTCTACATGGGTCGACATTACCAACTGACATGGTCCATATGGAAAAGATGTTGTATGGTGATAGAGAGATGATACTTCTTGCTGAGTATTTCAAACCTAACCAAGAAAAATCATTATCAGACTTAAGTCTAACAAGTAGATTATCGATGAGAAGTTGCAGAAATCGGGTAGAAATATTATCAATTTCCATGACAGAGTGCGAACGGGTATTTCTCTTTATGAATTTACAGATGACTAATATTAGAAGTACACTAAGTGCTCGAACATTGTCTAACTTGTTGCTCATCAATGTTAATGGCCTACCGCTAGACAAGCTCAAAGTAGACGAGCTAGTTATTTCTTGGCTGAAGGATGGACATTATTCCACTGCGGATGATTTACCGCCAAAAAGTTACCAACAGGAAATAAATCCGATTTCAGATTTGTTTTAAGGTGGAAACTTACGAGTTACGGAAAATGTATACTTGTATTACTAATGGCTTATTTGTGTTATTCAACTTTGTACCTAATTTTTAGTAAGTCTCTTTTTTGCTTTAGGTAAACTACTTTGAATAAATATTCATAATAATTGCAATTATGCATATTTGTAACTTAAATTTAACATGGTGTTCTAGTGATTACACAAATTACAATTATGAGCATACTTTATGGAGATGCTCTCACAGAGGGTAACCGAGCACCTTTATACTCTATGAACAACTGATTTTTCAAGTCTTTTGTGAGGAAAATACTGTGAACTGAGAAACCATAACCTTTTCCATATTGTACAGGGGTATTTTCCTGCGAATAGAAGTTTCTTGTAGAATGCGTTCAGAAATTAACACTTGAAAGAATACTCTCTTAATACAAGTATATTTTAGGCACACACTAATTTCCCCCCACCTCGAACTGTTTCAATTTCCTCACTGACAAACACTTTACCATTTTATATCGTAAAGGTCAGATCCATTGTTATTGTAACAGAATGGTGCTTGAGCGATTGACTAGAAATTCAAACTCCGATTAGTGACAATTTCACAGTCTTGTTTTATTACAAGTACAGTATAAACACTTTAGTCAGTTCAGAAGAGGCCGTGGATCGTGTTCAGAGTTGATGACGATGGATTTTGGTGAGTCAGAGTAGGTCAAAGTGGATGAGAGTGGTTCATGGTGTGTGGTAGGTCAGAGTGGGTCACCGTGGGTGGTGGGTCAGAGTGGGTCACCGTGGGTGGTGGGTCATGGTGGGTCACAGTGGGTCACCGTGGGTGGTGGGTCACAGTGGGTCATGGTGGGTGGTGGGTCAGTGGGTCGTGGGTCACGGTGGTTGGTGGGTCAGTGGGTCGTGGGTCAAGTTTTCATTGACCCACGCCAAGTTATTGTACCTTTTCCAAACTGATTTTTTTCCTTCTGTTGATGGCAGCATTGTTCGACGGACCCTTCTAGACTTAGAGTCAGAGTAAACAATTCTTGTCAATATTTAATTGTAGGTGTACAAAACATTAGTGCCTTATTCCCTGTGTGCACCACGACGTTTGCATGTAACACATCTTTATCGTTATTTCTGGAAAAGTTTGCAACACTGGTCTGCATTTATCATCCCTCTTATCTTTATTTTCATTGTTACTTCCAATTTAGGTCATTCGATTTACAAAACTTTCTCTTGGGTTGGGAACATTGTGCGTCCGGTAATTTTCATCAATACTCGAGGTGATGTCGTCCTTCTTTCTCTAGTTGCTCCGTGCAAAGTTTCGTTTTTCTGTCTCTTAGTTTTTCCGTTATCAAGGTTGGACGTTCTAAATCATATTATAATGTTGAAACGTAAATTCATGAATTGGTCGTCAAGTCGGCAAGGCTTAACGTTCCAGTAGGGAGCTGCTATTTCACTAATGCATGTTTACGGTCACAGAATACATTTAGTGGGTGTGCGTATCACAACATGAAAGTATCCTAAATAAGGGACACCCTAATATATATATATATTCATATGGCATGTGGATAACAGAATCACTCAAGAAAAAATTCTCGCACCGTTTTCAAAATTTGTGAATCAATACCACTAGGCAATGAGTGTCTTTTTGTGTTATTTATGGTGTGGCATCAAAGAATGTTCTGAAAATAAGAGACTGAAAAAACAGGAAACCAAGAGAAGTAATGACAATTTTTTTTTTTTTTTTTTTTTTTTTTTTTTGTAGCTACTAGACTTAACGTTTATTTTTGTTTCAGACTTTCTTCACAATCGTAGCTGACATTCGGTACTGGTTAAGAATAGTCCGTCATAAGGGTTGTGTCGGATATTGATTTCCAATGTCGGAGGATTTTTGCTCAATGTTAGAAGCCAGTATTTTATGTTTACAATTTTAATGTTACTAGTGTCAAATCATTACAAGAGCTATAGTAGAGTCAAAATGTCAAAATAAGTGAATGTGATATCAAATATTTGTTGCACTGTTTCTCGTTCATGAGCATACCCCTTTTCGATGACATGCCTGCTACCCACGGACGCATCCCCGCACAGGCCTCTTTGTTGTGCTCCTGCCTTGAATCACTTAGATAGCATTCTCACTTGTAGTGACCAGTCGTCTTTATGGCATACGTCTGGACGGTATTTAAACCTGTATGGGGAAGCCCTCGTAAAGTTAATCTACACCCCTGAACACAACTTCTCCCTTAAAACACAACTACTATGAGTAAATTGTGTGATTAGATACGAGGGCCATCCGGAAAGTGGTACCCGTTTGTGCAATAAAGACACAGCGGTACATATTAACAAATATACAAATTTTTATTGGAAAGAGCATACTTTACACTACTTCTCCACATAATCACCAAGCAAATTGAGGCATTTGTCATACCGTGTGACGAGTTTTTGTATTCCAGCGTCATAGTCCTCCGCCGCCAGCGTATTGAGATACGTAGTCACGCTTCGTTTAAGTTCTTCATCGCTGTCAAATCTTTTTCCCGCCAGAAAGTCTGTAAGCTTCGTCAAGAGATGAAAATGTTCACAGAGTTCATCAATTGTGACGCGCCGATCGTTCCTCATGCATTCGTCTACTGACCTCATTAGTTTGTCTGTAATGACAGATGGTCTCCTTGAACGCTCCTCGTCGTGTGTACTCCCTCTCCCCAGGTTGAAGTTGCGACACTAGCGCCGAACAGACGACTCGTCCATCACATTGTCTCCATACACCTCCTTTAATTGGCGATGAATTTCACATGGTTGAACGTTTCGTGCATTAAGAAATTTAATCACGGCCCTCACTTCACAACTGGCGGGGTTCTCAATTCGTTTAATCATTATAAACGAGCACAGACACCTCACAGGCACTGCTAGCGTCACGCAACCTCGCACAGAGCAGGCCGACAAGCCACTGACGCGGTCTGACTTTGCCCAGCGGCTCCCCGAGTCGTCAGCGCTTCATGCGGCGCAAACGGGTACCACTTTCCGGATGGCCCTCGTAATTGCATTTGCAGAGGATATTCCAGGACACTTAAGTTTGTGCATATATTATCAACATTTGGGTATGCACCAAGGTAATAACAGTCCAGATCGTGTCATTTGAGCAAGAAAAGTCATATATATAAATTGTGTATATTACCAGCAAGATTACTTGCAATATCTTCGAGCGCAGATAATGTATTTTGTTTTGTTTATTATGACAGTGTATATTTTGAACATCATATAAACATGGAAAGACGCATGAAAAGATAAGTATTCAACGACTACCACCGTCTTACGAAGTTAACGTAGTTGTTTGTATTTTCCTGTTGTAGGCGCTGATTAGCTATTCAATGCTCTTAGGTTGGATTGTTTAGAAAAGGATCGAAAGGAAGTTTCTTGAACGAAACTATTGAATTTAAGACAAAAATGACGTCAATGCTGACTTTCTTTTCATCAGATAGTTTCTTTGATCGTGTAAAAACAGCATTAGACTTACAAAATAACTTGTATTTTTGATCATTAACGTCCTAACAAAGAAAACATCTTCGGTGATTGCTACAAGAAGCTTATATGACTTGTTGAATCCATGAGGCCATATACTAAGCATTTCTCAGAACTTTTTATTTGTTAATAACTATCTTCAATGGCTTTGTTTGAAATATGCATAATGACCGGTGGACTATGCAAACAAATTCCGGATCTGATGATAGGTAGTGAGCTCTCACTTAAACTAGTGGAGTAACTAGATGTTGGGCGTTTTGTTTGAGTTAGTAGTCGAGGATGAGTGAAAGCTCTGCTCTATGGGATAATAACTTGCAAGGGACTGATTTACACCACTTCCACTTCGAGAGATCTCAGAGTTACGAGAGTTCCTTTGACGGGTCTCCAGACCTCTGAATCATTCGTTACACAATTATGAATTTGAAACTTTATTGTTATGTGCATTGTAATTTCATGCACTTAATTTAACATAAGAGATATAACGTCTAACTCGTAGTTCGTAAGTTTCATAGAATGATTAAAGTTATTTAAGTACTCTTTTAATTTGTCTCCGCTTAGAGCTCGGAACAACACAGAAATTAAGAACTTACTATAATATTCTACCAACTATTTGTGGATTGCTCTTCGCCTTTTTACTATTACTAATCTCTTATCTCATCAACTGTACATCCCAGCACTTATTTTACTATCGAATTTCATATTTTTCCATTAACTCCTAATGCTTTCTCCGTTAATCTAGTGTCTGACATATCAATTTGCTAAACGGAGTCCTTGTTTCAATTACAATGAGAAACCTTTCAATTTGAACACATTAACGTGGTTTGAATCCCATCTTCAACTGTAGGTTTACGCCTTGTGTAGGCTTGGTACTGGAAAAGGGTCCTAAACCCCAACTGAACATCAACTAAATTAACTTACAATATTGAACTTCAAAAACAGATAAATTTTGGAGCCACGATGGCTCAGTGGTAGAGCATTCATCTCTTGTGCATGGGGTCCCGGGTTCAAACCCTGCTACCACAAAGTGAGCTTTGTGGTGGACAAACACCGTGTGGGGGATTTCCTCGGGGTTCTTCCGTTTCCTTCCACTTTCTTCATTCCATCATGGCCTGTAAAATGCCATTTCATTCATTTCTCATCACCACCGTCTTCTTTAGCCTAGCCGGCATAACCTTGGGACATAAAACTCAAAGATTTCATTTCACTTCATTTACAGATAAATTTTACGACAGTGAGTTTCCAATATTAAGTGCTTATAAATGTTTAGTAATTAATGGTATACCATCCAGTTAAAATGAAACACATTCATACATATCCAGTGAGTAGTGTTTCAGATGATGCACTCTATCACTTAATGTACTAAATTATTAGACTTCCAGGCTATGATATGAGTAAGAAGTATAAAACGATGATCTCCGTATCTCTGTGTGTTGATAGATATCAAAGAGTATACCATAAGAGATGAAGAGATATGGTTTTCTGATGTGAAATTGGCGTCCCAAGAATAGGTTTCCTCTCCACCCTTAAGCATCTTAGTCTTGTTCACGAGACGAGACGAAAGAGACGAAAAATAAAGCTATCTCGTTTAGACTCATAAATTTTGTAGAAGTTTTGTCTATCATTGCTAAGTACCTGACTATGTACTTACCAATGGGAAATTCAAATGGTATTGAAGAATTAGATAATATCTATATCTATCTGTCTATATATATATAAAGGCAAATAGAGGTAATATGGGTGGGAAAATGTTTCCTCCTCGTAGCACAGCAAGTACAAAATGAAATTTCTTGCTGTGTGGGTTAGAAGCACTGTTGATGTCTTGGATGCGACTGTAAGTTGTGTGAAACGTGGAAGTAGAAATTTAAGAGAATGTTAATGGTTTTAAGGTAGGTGATGTACCATTTTCTTGCCTCTTAAAATGCCTGTATATGCCTGTAAATGCCTGTAAAATGCCTGATGTAAAATTCTGCATCTATAAAACATAAGATATTATCCGAATACAGTAGAACGTCGATTATCCGAACGTCGGTCAACCGAACGACCGCTTAACCGAACTGTGTACTTGCTCGCACCTGTTACTCCCCCACCCTACCGTCCATCACCCCCCTCACTCCCAAACCAAGTTTCCCACAGTAGTCGCCACACTGAGACACTACTGGAGGGAACATTGCTTCTAATAGGGCCTTCATAAGGCGCTGCTGACCGTCCAAGCCGCCAGTCGCTGTGTTTTAACAATCAGCACACTTCTGTCGGTTTGGCACTGGCTCTAGAAGTAGCGGCAGTATCAAAGCTGTTCACAGCAACAGCTGCGCCAGTTTAGAGTTGAGGCGTGCTGCTCCGCGCATGGCAAATAAACATGTACAGTTTGATTATCCGAACAAACCAGTTTTCCGAACACCCATGTCCCCCAATTACTTCGGATAATCGACGCTCTAATGTATATAAAACAATTACGAAAACTTGGTTACTCGCCTGTAGAGCCCAAGGCGTTTTCCTTTGTTCACAAGGCATGGCGCGCGTTGCAGAATCGGTACGAACAGTATTGCAAACCTAAATAAAATATAGCAACATGGGGTAATATGAGTTGAGTCATTCGGGGAAATATGGGTACGTGGATTTAAAAAAAAAAAAAAGAAATGAAATCTTTGAGTTTTACGTCCCACGTTTATGCCGGTTAGGCTAAAGGAGACGGTGATGATGAGTAATGAATGAAATGGTGGAATGAAGAAAGTAGGAGGAAACGGGAGAACCCCGAGAAAACCCGCGCACACGGAGTTGTCCACCACAAAGTTCACTTGGCGGGGGCTGGGATCGAACCCGGGACCCCAAGCACCAGAGGTGAACTCTCTACCACTGAGTCACCGCGGCCTCTTACGTGGATTTAAGTGGAGAGTATGGTTAAGAGAGAGAAGGTCTCGTGAAAGCGACACAGTTTATGTTTCAAATACAGGGCTTGATAGGTTGAACAGTGGGTAAGCAACGCAGGTATCAATCCTGTATCGTCCCGTGAAAAATATTAAATAAAAATCGAAAACAAACACATTCAAAGTTGGAAAATTTCCTGTTGTAAACACACACATACAAAAAAAAAACACACAGTAAAACAAATATTTCACGTAAATTGTAGGTACAGTAGGCAGTTCCAAAGAATTAACAGCAGACGAAAATTTTCTGATGTTTAAAAAGAGAAGGAAGTCTACAACGACAAAGAAATATAAAACGACAATAAACACCAAAGTTGCTGAGGATAACACTGATTCTCAATGTTCAATGTACCAAAGGTGGTTCCATGATGACCACAATGGTGAAGAGTGGATCAAATCCACACGATGTTTGATGTGGTATCATTTTGCGTGTGTTCATTTTGAAACCAAGAAGAAGTTTATCTGTCCTCAGTGTTCTTAGGCAGAATTCTTAGCTTCACGAGGTCCATGTAATATTTTTCATTTATAAGTTCCTGTTTCGTAATATTGAGTTCCTAATATCTATATATATAAAAGAGAACGTACAAAAATTTGTCCGCTCATCACGCTAATACGGCTGAACCAATTTCTTTCATTTTTGGGGGGTTATTAGGATTTGGACCCTAGATGGTTTTTATCATATCACTTTAATTTTTAATTACCAGTGTCTTGAGATAATTGACCATTCAAGTGTTCATAACGTACAAATCCGTTGTTATTAGTTCATCATAGGTAAAAATAAACGTATTTATATGCAACCCGCATGAACGTGTCACTCGGCGGGTTAACATAAATGACAGGCGATATACAGCGGAAAATAGCTTGAATCTTCTGTTTAAAATTTTTTAATTGATTTGCTTATTTTTACAGACACTTTTACAATATGCCAGCACCGGGATGACCGCAGCGAAGCGGGGCGGGTTAACATAAATGACAGGCGATATAATGTTAAGATTTACTGCAATCTTCTATGGTTTTTATCATATCACTTGAAAGCGAAAAAGTAAAAATTATCTAAGTAACAAAGTTTATTGCGTTCCGGGGTGACCGCAGCGAAGCGGGGTGAACGCTGCTAGTTGTATATAAGAGTATGTTTGTCACTACTTTTTTTTTTTCTAAAGCTTATTATTGTAGAATTTATGTGGACTGTGAGACGGTTAGTTAACGTATTTGTATTGCTCGTATTCCCCACACTCTATCCCATATTATCCTTAATTTTGGGATAATTTATGCTATTTCACATGTGTCGCAATTATGCGTGTAGTACTAAACAGTAAGCGAGATGTACTAATGTTTGCTAATACTTCTATGGCGTAATACACAATTTTTGTTATCAGGGCCGTGCCGTGGAAAATCAGCACCCTTGGCGAGAGTATACGACGGCGCCCCCCATACATATATTCCAAGCAATTTTTCCTATCTTTTTTCCTTTTCTCTCCCGAATTTTTCGTCCTCCTTACTTCGGCGTCCGGAGCCGTTGCCCCGCTCGCCCCTATTCCACGACACGGCCCTGTTTGTTATTACCAAATTTGTTTCAATTGTTTAATAAATCACTGAAATTACGGCGCTATTTTCAGAAACTTCCCATATTCACCCAATTTATCTTTCGTCTATATATATAACTGAGTATCGCAGTAGCTGAATAGTTTAACCAGTTTGATAGTTAAATTGTATCGTATAAACAGTTTAGGCCAAGATGACTAAATCAGGTAATGACATGTGTTTAACTTTGGATCTTCATTATTTCTTATTAAATCCATTTACATATATATTTAGAATGTATTATGTATTCAGATGATGTTAAATTATATTGGAAATAGAATACAATTGTAATGTATTAAATTACAAGACCAATATTTAAATCATATTTATGATTAGAGTACATTGTGCCTATCGCTACACGTTGACAAATGCTCTTTTATTGTATTTAGAATCACTTTATCAAATCTCGTAGTTTTTATACTATGGATCAAGTGACACTACAACGGTGTCTGAAATTTAAGAATTAGGAGAACTAATGTTATCCGGACTCGTCTCGCTTTCGATACGAAAAATTGTCATATTTCTTGTCTCGCCTCAAATTAAAAATATACCTTTCGTCTTGACTCGGTTCGGGATATAAGATGAGAAATTGCTCGCCTCATAGACAACACTAATCACTCTATTGTATAACGTTAAACTTCCACACAGTTCGAATTATTAAAATCTCGTTGTATATTCCTTCTAAAATCACTTACTGCTTATTAGGAAGGTTGTTGAAAGGATTACACATTAGATTCAATTAGATAAATACACTGTATTTCGACAAAATTTTTAATTACTTTACAACAATTCAATACACATCTGTATAATACGATGTTGTGGTCTGTTATATTGATATCTATCTATAAACAATTACATAGTAACGAAACTGCTACCTTAGTAACGGACCACTGTCATAGCAACGAGTAAAATAAACATTTCTTCCTTGCGACGGAAAAATAAACATTCACAAATCAACATCATTCATGACATTAAAAATAACATCTTCTTCTTCTAATACGTAGCGTAGCAAGTGCCAATTAAAGTAGAAGCACTTGTGCCCTAAATACAAATAAAATAAATGAAGTAAATATATTTTACCGTTGTAATTAAAACTAAAAAAGACAGAAAGCTTAGATTTTTGAATACAATACTGGTCATCATACAGCAAAAACGTCGAGAGATATCAATATCAAATACGAGTAATGTCACTTGCAGTAATAACATGATTATATACAACATCAACAACAAAGACAAAACAAATGAGAAACGCATAATTATCATCAACTGGGCTCAATCCATAACGATGATCTGTAATGATCTGAAACTAGAATGTTACACTAAATTCTATCTTCTCCTTTCTCTCGCACAGTTTCAGCCATTATTTTGTCACATTTTTATTTTTACTTGATAAACACTTTTTAATCATTTCTGTCCCAATAAGCTTCTCAGATAATTTTACAACCAAACATGGGCATCTATGTGTTTCATTACCAGGAAATGAGCTGGTGGGATTTTTGCTCTACATAATAGGGTTACAGCAAAAATCGTCTCCTTTCCTTGAACGAAATAGAATTAATACTACATTATGGTACAGAAGTTATCATTGTACAGAAGAAAGGTTGGAAAAAAGTTTTTTTTTAAAAAAAAAAGAACAAAACATGTGTTTGAAACATGATAAAGGTGATCAAAATGTTTTAAACATGTTTTACAATACACACACATACACACACACACACACACACACACACACAAAACATGTTTTAAACATTTTGAACAGTTTAAAACATGATTTTAAACACATTTCAAAATCGTGTAATAACATATTTATTAGGTTTTTTTTTTTCTCTCTTGTAACCTATTTTTTCATTTATTTTATTCTTGTTAAGACTAACTGTGTTGGGTACAGAATACTTCAATATAGATTAGTAAGATTAGTAATTCTCAACTTATTTCATATTACGACTTTCTTTTCTTACGTCTTCTTGCCAGTAACTCTAATAAGTACTTTCTTGGTTATAATAAGCTTTTTAGGTAGATTTTAAAATCTATCTTCTATAGAGATTTCACACAATTCATCAATATGCATGATGAAACAAAATTCCTCACCAGCCTTGTGTGTTGAGAACGGGTTGAGGGGGAATGATGAAACTTGGAAGTGGTCTGACACATCAGATAGTGCTATCAAGCATCATGGCGGACTTCTTTGATTGGTATTCGAAATTTCAAATGCAAAGAGAGTCATGTTACATGTTTTAATGCTAGAATTTTACGAGAAACACGCTTGTGCGGATATTTTAGCCCCCAAAACAAGTCATTTCGGAGTTACTGCTTCTGAAAGTTTTCTAGTTATGCCGTTAGGAGCTAACCTTGCGTTTCGTGGAGGCGAGTGAGATTTTTGTTCCGATATTTGATTACTATTTCAGAACATTGATGCAAAAATAAATAAATATTTAAAATAATAAATTTTCAAAAAGTAATGTATGAAGTATACTTCACATTGTGCTAACTTTAGAATATTTTCTGCAAGCCTATATAATTGGTAGATTTTTGAGTCAACAATTTATTGAAAAAGGGTAATATTTGGGGCGCTCGGAGCACAATGGATCCAAATTCATTTTCAATAAAGTTCAGTTTTGCTCAGCAAATGAATCCTATTTCAAAATGTAAGATCTTCGCATTCAAGAGTCCAAAATAAATGTAAATAAAACCATGCGAAAGGGTGTGGGATAGTTTCATATGAAAGCCGCTAGACAGGGGCGTCAGTGAGACAGGAGGGCAACCGCCCCCATCCCCACTCTGGATTTCAGATTTTGGGGGCAGTAAGGCAATTTCAGAAGTCTTTTGATAAGCAAAGTCCAACAGAACAAGCTTGTGGTCCTTACACCGAAAAAATACGGGGAACATACAGATGATTAAAATTGGAAAGTTGTTTAGGCCCAATTTCCTGAATTTTAAGCAAACCCGATACTCGAAAGTAGAACCACCTTTGGAATCTTTGGGCCAAAAAATACACAAGAGAGCGATATAGGCCTATAGCTTCTTACGGCCAATGGAAATGGATTATAACTGATCAAAATCCGTATTTATTCGCTGTATGGACTTCACATTTTTTATGTTGGACTTTGTTCAGCAAAAGGTTCCTACATCTGCATTACTGCACCCAAAATCTTAAATTCAGGGTAAAGGGGCTGATGATCTCTAAACGAACGTCCCTTTCTAGCGGCAATTATATAAAATCCTAAATTGCATCTTGTCATGTAGGTTTTCATTCTTTCATCTTGGATTCGTGGCTGTGAAAATATGTAGTTTTCCGTCTATGTATTCTTTTGGACACACCTTGCATTTATTTAACGTAATTATGCATCATTGACTATGGCATTCGGAGCTTGACTTGTTAATCATTCCCACGCTGCAACGTATGCAAAATAATGTTAATACCTTAAATTTATGAGCAAGGAGGGGGAAATTAGCCCACCTTCCTCATTCCATCAACGCCTTTGTCTAGCGATTGTCCTTTGAAACTCTAGTCCGCACCCTTTCACGTTGTTTTTGTTTAATTTATTTCGTACCCGTGGCTACGAAGATATTATGTTTGCTGAGCAAAAGTGAACCTTTCTGAAAATGGACTTGGATCCCTTTGGCTCTGAATGCGCCATATCTAAAAATATTTTATAAAAGCTGAGTTGGAGCCAAATTTATCCTGCAATCCAAGTTTGTTCGAAACGCATGAATTTAGCTCTTTAGTTTGATTGATTACATTCCTCAGTAATCAGTAGCGAGGCTATGTGAGACAGGGCTTTTGTTTAAAGTGAGATCCGAACCACTAATTTTGAAATTTTACGTCGATCGCAGTCAAAATCTATACAGCAAATTCCGACGTCTCATGCCTCTACCCTCAAAATTTAATGTTAAAAGACCGAAAATCGCGCCCTGTAGCGTGGTTCATACATACAGACAGACGAACAAATTGAGATCAAATTGTCCCAAACACTGACGTTCGGCACTGATGTTACAATAAGCATCACGCTTTAATGGTTAGTTACGTGGGCGACTGGCATATCTTGTGCTTTCTCGCCTGGTCCCCTCATACAAGCTATGCCAAGGTGTAAAGTTTTTAAGAAAATTTAGAACGGAGGTAGGGAAGAGGGACGAAATAAAATTTTCATAATATAATGAAAAAAATATTGTTGATACTAAATTAATTATTGTCTGAAGTTTCCAGTTGCATCTCAACCATATCACTGACGTTAGAATCATCAGAGACAATTTTCGGATCAACACTTTTACCATTTGTTTGGGTTTCCAGTTTTTTCACAGCATTACGTTTTTCATAATGACTCTTCATCCTTTGACTAAACCAATCATTTCTTTCTTACACGTTTTGCAACGATCTTGTATGGTCGTTTTCTTATCTGATGGAGTTTGAGTTACTTCAATAAATTTACTCCAAATGATGTCCTTTTTTCTTCCCGTAAACCTCATGTTAAACGATTCCAAGTTGTATGGAGACTGTGAACCAACATGTACTGTATCAACATATGCCTGCGATATTTTAATTTCAAAATTGCAATTTTGCAAATAACCTTTTGTTTATTTTCTGAACACAACACAAAAATTTGTTTCCATGATCATTATTTTATTTATTTTTTAATATCAGTTCTATAAGTAGTCCAACCTTCGACTACGACACTTTCTCACAAGTTAACTGAGAAGCATTTAAACAATACAATATACGTTAAAAATAACGGGGTGGGGGAGAGACAAATTTTAGATCACCACATTGACTTGCTGTAGCCACGAGAAATCAAAACATTCACATGGGAAGAAAATAGTTTTCTGAATGGGAAGCAATTTTGACAATCTTCTTTCTCTGGCAGATTTATTTTACAAAAATAAAATAAAATAAAAATAAATATATGTTTAAAACAAGTCTTAAAATACACGTGTTTAAAACAAAATGTTTAAAACGTACACAAAATTTGTTTTAAACAAAATCAATTGTTTAAAACAAGTTTTAATAATTTGTTTTAAACATCTTGTTTTAAACAAAACAACCCTGTACAGAAGTAGTCATTTTAACTGGATTCGTAAATAAATATTTGAATTTAGAATTATGACATCCAATGGCGTATTTATGAGTTTGTTTTGGGGACTTTGCTAACTTTATTGCTGGGAATGTGAAAATAATGCAAGATTTTTCATTTACTTTAAAATTGTAAATAAAATTTCGGGGAAGATTGATCCCGGAATTCTCTTAAAAACGACACTGATGACATCCAAAAAATTGTGAACCATTACGAAAGTACATGAAATCCTCTTTCTACGTACGGGAAAAATATGGTTGTGAAAGTATTTGAACCCTCTTTTACCCCTAGGATATGCATTTCAAGGAAACAGCAGCGCATAATTATCTTACTGTTTGCCTTCTTTTGCTTACCAGTCAAAATTAGAACCAACAATCTTGAAATTAAACATAAAATTTTGTATTTAGAAATAGTCAAAATTCTTGAAGTGTTTTCATATTCTCTCTCTTCTTAGCGAGTAACACAAAATGGTGTTTGCCTTTTTTTTTTGTTTTGTTTTTTTACATAACACTTTCCTCTTGATCTCACCTGCAAAATCTCCCAACCATTATTACTTTCTTAGCTAATAATTTTGTAAGGAATTGCAGTGGGTTATAATTAGAGACCGGATGTTTAGGCATTAAAAATCTGAAAAATAGGCAGGCAAATAGGCACTTAAAAATTTTAAAAAAAATAGGCAGTAAAATAGGTACTAAAATGTATTTCGAAATAATGAAGATAAATACTCAGTATTATTAAAAACTAGATTCAAGCCATAGATAATGTTCAAAGAATATAGAAACATACCTGTTTGTTAGTATCTTCTTTTACTATATGGATAAAAACAAAGCTTTGTATGCATTCCATATATATGTTGTACCACATGCCTGTGTTTACAAACAGCTATATCTGTGTGTGTGTGTGTGAGAGAGAGTGTGTGTGTGTTATTTATATTACATATTTTCCCAATGAAGGCTTATTTTGAGGAAAATGCATGGAATAGGCAACATTAGGCACTGAAGCAATTATTTAGGCAATAAAGAGCGAAATAGACAAAATAAAATTAGCTTAAATTTAAACTATTACCCTCATATGAACTTTAAATCTTTATTTTTAATCATATCTTTAATATTAAAGAATAGGCATTTTGCCTAACATTCAGTCTCAAGTTATAATATAATCAATGGCGTTAAATTGTAGAAATAGAAAATAAATGTGCTTAAAAAGAAATGGAAACTAGTTGCTATGGAATTCAAATAAACAAAATGTATCCACTCTCCTTAAATTTTACTCCATATGTTAGAATTGGAATGCCGTTGCTAGGTATGTTTTCTTCCTCTAGGGAACCCTCTCGGGAAAACTAGTGTGATGAAAACCTAAGTTGGCCTTATGATCCACTCATGTCCTAAAAATAATTAAAATCGATGTAGTGATGTAGGAGAAAAAATTGTCAAACATCGTTAGATTAGCTTAATGTGTATAGATAGATAAGGACAATTAAAGTCCTTGTTATAACATTCAAATATAGTATACAGTTATAAGGTAACTGCAGGTATATACGTCAGTGCAGCTAAATACGCCAAGTGTTCAGTGCTGGGACATTTCCGACGAAATCTGCTAAAATGCACCTGCAATATGTGCTACAGGCTTGAAAAAGTCCGATTTTACGAATACTCCGGGAGACAGCGCTGAGACCGCCACGCTGCGCAGTGTTGTTTGCTTCGGGAAGGTTCCGTGGAAGCGCGTTATTATTTCAATATAGGTAAGAATCCGTTATTAGTATCATACTAACTCAGAACATTGCCGGTTGTTTACAGCAATGTACGCCTTATTTTGTGACCGTCTAGGAACACTTCATTTTATAAGTGTAACTTCAGTATTTGTGATTCCATGGCTACTAAATCAATAGCAAACATGATGCAGCGAAATACGTCAGGGATTATGTAGGACTGACTCCAGAAGACAAAGGTGTTTTCATTTGTCCAAAGTGTTCCATGTAATACCGATGAAGTTTTTTAAAGTCGCAGTACAGTGACACCGTTTGTTAATCATCATATGAACTAAAACTTTTCAGTTTGGAACTTCATTTCAACTTCGGAGATGATCGCTTTTACATTTTATCTTTTTATCTTCGTCTTGCACTTTGATTATTCTATTTTTTGTTCAGCTATGCTGTGTAGTAATATTTCAGTTCGTATAATACAGACAATGTAAGCAGCTGCAAGATTAATTACAAGTTTCTAGTAGAATATTATACTTGCCGTAATTATCTACACGTACTAATAAATACGCCACTTTGTAACACTTTTATTCTTTTACCTTGGGTACAAAACAAAAGTGAATGACATCATTGGTACATTTTCTCTATACGCAGGAAAGGCTACTGTGCAACGCACATGTATTGTTCTTTGTGGTTAATGAAAGTTAAGGCCGTAAAAACTCCAACAACCTTAACATGGCATATTTACCTGCACCTACCTTACAAGAAACGCAAATAAAAAAAGGAATAAGAACAAGTAATGTAGTTCTGTTCATACACTGTATGTAGGTCTATGAGATAGAGACATTTCAAACTTATTCACATGTATATTGTTCATTATAACTTTCGAAATATTCGACGGTATTAATAAAACAAAAGTGACAAAAGCACTAAATATATATTAGTAACACTTGTGTCACAGTTTCTGGAATGTACCATCGCCTTCATCAAACATATTATAACATGCCTCAAGAAGGTGATGGTACTGCCGAAACTTTTACACAAGTATTATTACTGTATATGTAATGTTTTGGTCAGTGTTAGATTTCCAAACTATGCTACGCGTAACTGCCGCAAGTCTTATAGTACGGATTTGTCCATGAATCTGTCGATAGGTATCAGAGCAAAAATGCTAAGAGATATCGAGAAGCGGTTTTCTGGAATCGATTCATTGTTTGAAGAATAGGTTGCACCTTCTCCTTTAAGCTTCTATTCAAACCAGAAGTGGTTGAAATTAGTAATTCCGATTTCTACACTTTTCGGCAAACCAGAAAACAAAAATAGTAATAGATAACGGCAAGCGGTTTTCTGCAATCGATTTATTGTGTCAAGAGAGCATATCGTCACAATTTGCAACATTCTACCAAACCGGAAACAGTTGAAATTTATACTATTTCCGGTTTAAATATTGATTTTTATAGAGCAAAGACGGTAAGAGATATGGAGATTTTTTTTTTTTGCAATTGATTCAAAACGGCAAGAGATATCGATATTTTTTGCAACTTTTTGCAATAGAGGGTCCCTCTGTTAAACCTCTATTCAAGTCAGAAGTGGTTAAAGTTAATAATTTCCAGTTTCAACGTTTATCGCCATAGAACAAAATGGCGGCAAACTGTTTTCAGCAAACAATTCAAGGTCTCAAGAATAATAAAATCACAATCCATAACACTCTCCAAAACCGAATGTGATTGAAGTTTCCTACTACTTCCGGTTTCAATACTGATTTCCATGGAGCAAAAATGATAAGAGATAACAAAATGTAATTTTTTTGCAATTGATTCAGCTTCTCAAAAATAGGTGCCACTTTTTCCATTAACCCTGAACACTCTACTAAAACCGGAAGTGGTTAAAATCTAGTACTACTTCCGGTTTCAATACTGATTTCCATAGAGCAAAACCGGTAAGAGATATCGAGATGTAGTTTATTTCAATTGATTCAATTTTCCAAGAGCAGAATGTGTCTCTTCCTTTAACCTTCTATTGAATGCAGAAGTGTTCAAAATTAACCATTCCGGTTTTAACATTTATTGCTGTAGAGCAAAAATGGTAATAGTTAACGACAAACGGTTTCTGCAATCGATTCAACGTCTCAAGGGTACATGCCATCACAATCCACAAGACTCTACCAAAACTGAAAGTGGCTGAAATTTATTAGTACTTTCGATTTCAATTCTGATTTCTGTAGAGCAAAACTGTAGTAAAATATATCGAGATGCAGTTTTTTGCAATCGATTCAACTCTTCAAAAGTAGGTCCTATCTTCTTCTTTAACCTTCAATTCAGTCCGGAATTAGTTCAAATTAAAGGTTTTCGGTTTTAACCTTTATCGTCATAGAACAAAGCATTAAGGCATAGCGAGTAATTGTTATATATATATATATATATATATATATATATATATATATATATATGGATTCAGCGTCCGAGGAAAAATGTTCTATCTCTGATATTATCAATCTTGTCCAATTAGTAGTTTTAGATGTACTACTTTAAGTTTGACTATTGAATTTCCATAGTTTGAAAATACACTGTAGTTTCACACTGTGAAACAAAACTCACTTGTTGTTTCATTAACATTATGCGAATATTGCATATAGATAAGAATAATTAACTAAATATCTAGTAATTTTATTCATGTTCTAATACTTATTTCTTTACAATTTTTTTCTAAATATAAAATACCAAAGTGACGATGATCGTCTCTTGTTCCCCCTTTGGACGCCCACGCTACTAGACCATTAAGATTTTCTTTATTAGTGAGAATATTCCTTATTAGTTGGTATTTGCATCTATTATTACAAAACGTAATTTATTTCGAAATACAGTGTGTGTATGTGCGTGTGTGTGTGTGTGTGTGTGTGTGTGCGTGTGTGTGTGTGTGTGTATTGTTGTAATTCTTTTGAATTCATTTGACCATAAAATAAGCAAAACTTAATTTCACGTTTTGCCATTTGACAATTCCTACCTAACAACAAATTTATTTTAGCTGCAGTTATTATCATCAGGGTTTAAATAAACTTTTTGTGTTTTTTTTTATTTATTTACTTAATCTAATATTTTGACATTATTTATTTGTTATTCTAATTCCAAAGAGCCATCAAAAGAGAGTTAGAGAGAAAAAAAGAAACAAAACACGGAAAAATAACAGAGAAAAAAAGGATAACAGCTGCTATTTTACAACTTCATTAATATTAATAGTTAGTTCTGTATTTGGATGTTTCAAAGGACCAAACCAACATGTATGTGACAATAAAGAACCGAAAATGAATGCCAGATTATAACCGTTCCCAATTTTGAAAACTATCCGCAACGACTCTAGTGGTTGTAGTCTCCAAGCGGCAAATACATTTATTAACGTCACTCTCTTTCAGGAAATCTCCCAAAAGCTTGGTTTTGTAATTATAGCTTACGGCAGTTATACTCAATTTTCGGCGCGTGAATATGACATGGAGCAAGCTCTCGCAGAGGACCCTAACGGTTATCTAACAAGGTATGGGGAGGGAGGATATGTGTATGTATATGTGTGAGAGAGACAATTTTGTGGTAGGGGAGAATATTATGTATAATGCATTGGATTGCCTCAGTCAACCTACGTAAATTTGTTGAAAAACGTCCATCGGAATATGATGTCACATACAATGCAAAAGGGGAGAAACAAAGCAACGCAGAGGTTATATAACGATGACACTTTCATAGCTATATTATGTTGAAAAAGCGAGAGAAAAAATGCAACATCAGTGGAGGGAAACACATTACCGTTTTCGGCTGTGCTAACCTCTGGTTAATTATCTCGATCGAAGAGAACCATTTTAACTGCTGGAAAAAAAAAGTGAGAAGAGAGAGAGGGAGCACAAAGGAGTCACCCCACACTATTTATAATGTGGTAATTCATATTCATGTTTCCTTCGTCGTAGATAACATGTGTGTATGTGCACTAAAGTAGCGGACTAACACCGAGTCAATAAAGACCACTGCCACCTACCTACCTACTACACGCTTTCCACACATGTAATAATTGAGGTTGCTAGTTGAGTTAAGGATGGCATGGTATGAGGGCCCCAGCACGTTCATATTTCAGAAGCTGTCGTAATTGGATGAGACGATCCACAGCGTTTTTATATGTTGGTCCAAAAATCTTTTAGTGTTTTACGTTTGTTACTGTAACTGTAAGAGTCACTCGTATGTTTGTTTACGCTATGGATGTCGTTGCATAAGCATTAGCTTCTTTCCTTTTTCTTTCTTTTAATTCAAAATTTTAACAGTTTCGTTAAAAAAAAAAAAGTATTCATATATTTTGAAGCACATAGACAATATCTAGTTTACCGAGGATTTTGTAGCCGGAGATTTAATACAAGTTTTAGGAGGAATAAAATTAATAAATCTAGAATATAGCCTATATCCATATTCCTGGATATATTCATAATTCAGAAGGATATTTAGATTATAATTGGGGGAGGGGACTTCAGAAAATTTATAGGTGATTGGTAGTACGATTGTACATGATGTGCAGTATGTCAGACCTTAAGATTTTAGAATAGAGAAATATATATAATATCTCATACTTTACAACTCAGGCAAGATTCAGATTCCACATGAAAGGCAGTTTACATTCTTGTTGCTGGTGAAGAACTCAAATAATCAACTTAAGAAAACGAAATTGCTTATAATATCAATCCACAGATTTATATTTTGTACATCCAGAGCACATGTTTTATCAGCAGAATACAGTGCTTAAATGCAATCAGAGCTATTGACAGTATACACTTACAATCAAGAAAAAAAAAGTACTTCAGATAAATCACTTTCTTGCCTGTGCAACGTGTAATATTTCCTGAAAAGTAAAAAGTAGTTCTCATTTTATTTTCAGAAAATTTTACTCAAAACTGAGATTTCTTTTTTCATTTTGGGGATGCGAATTGTTTCTTCTTTTCGAAAAAGGAGAGCTTTTCTTTAAAAATAAGAAAGTAGCTTTCTGACTAACGAGACAATGTGTTTTAATCTGATAAATTTGGTAAAATATTTGATTGATAAATGTCTTTCTCAAAAATGAGAATTTTCCACTGAAAAGGGATTCTCAAATACAGGTGATAGGAATAAAAATAAACATAATGAAAAATGAAAACCTTTAATGTATACAGAATTTATAGAAAATAAACATGTAGCCCCAGTTCTGATAATGTAGAAAAGAGATATCCATTTTCATCCTCATAAAGTTATATATGATATGTTTGGAGCTTCGATTGGAACAATTCTTGAATCTACTCACTAACAATACAAGCTCATAACTAACACAGGAAATTACAAGTAATACGTTATTTAACCAGATTATGAATTGATGGTACTAGTGGTAAATGAAAAAATGCATTGAAATAGATGCCAATCATACCAAAAGTATTAACTTTTTCTGAACGAAACATACCCATATATTCAACCCGAATATCCGAATAAATTGGGAATGTAGCATTCGTCCATTACACTGTGAATATCCATATTATAATAATTATTCACTGTAAGCCTTAAAGCCATTTAAGTTCGTTCCTTTGAGAGGCTACCATCATCAAGGTATAAAATTAACTCCTCATTCTTAATGATAAGAACCTCCACAACTAAATTGTTTGTTATGATTTTGAATTTCTGTTTTAAATTTTGATTCTACTATTCAGTGGTTAGACTTACTTAATTGTTTAGTTGATTATAAAATCATATCATGTTCGGCGTGCTTATGTCCCTAATTTGTTGCCTTATTCTTAGATTTAAATCCCATGTGTCTTCAATTGTCCTATAAACTTAATTTTATATTGGAATATTATTAAGGTTCGATGATAAACGTCGAGCGTATGACACTACAATAAATTTTGCATCCCAAATTTCATTGTTCTGACACGTTCACCACTAGTGTCACTCACCACACCAATCCCATTGACTTCATTGTATTAAAATATAAATACAACTCTCTCTAAGTAGTTTATCTAAACAAAATCTTATAGACGTGAGATAGATAGAAATACTTTCACTCTTCCGATATTCTAATTTATTTTCTATCTTTCAAGCGAAGATGCACTCTGATAAATTACAATTCCTTTGCAACTTCATTTACTAAAGTTCAGCTTATATTATATGTCTTCTTAAGTAAATATTAGAATCTTTTTAGTATTTTATACTAGAATCTATTTATCTGAAATCTAAATTAACCTTAAAGTCATTTTCTAATCTCGTTTGCACAGACTATATCCCTAGAACCACAAAACCTAGCATGTGTCTTTTTCAAAACACTTTCTGAGCGAACTCCCCTACCCACATTCTGAACACTTTCTCAACACATTGCTGTCTGTTTCATTCTTCCTGGTAAATTTTCTTCTTAGTTTGAAATGAAATGAAATTTCAACCTTAACTTCTCATGATTATGCCCCTTAGCCAAGGGAGATGGATGACTAATGAAAGTGAGTGATGAAAGAAATGGTGAAATTCGCATGGCCAGGGATTTCCTCACACCAGATGTGAGCACTGTATCACTGAGCCACCGTTCCCTCATGTAATAGGAGTTCGTGACAGCCACTGAATTCTGTCCCGATTTCTATTCCTTTAGTCAATCCTCATTATGCACCATAAAAAATAAAACAGCATTAAACTTTTTAGTACGGATGTTGAGGGGAAAATATATCAAGTGTGTTTATAAAGTGTGTTTCACGTGTTCAAAACCGTTCATTCTCCGAAAACAGTGTCTAGTATAACACAATTTAAAACACTTCTCCGCGGTAAACAGTTCGAAAACAACATGACATACTGTACATTTCATGACATACAGTCATGACAGTCATGACATACATTTTGCACACTTTATACATACATCTCTAACACACTTTGTAACGTTATTTCTTCCGTTACATTTTCTGATTCAAATATGTTGAATATTTGAAAGTACACGAGATTACAATGAATCACAAAACACAGTTAATACACTTTTGGATATATATATATTTTTCAACATATACCGTAGTTGTCACATTGAAGCAATGAACGTTCATATTCATTACAAGATGGTTCTTTGTTCTATCTTTTTTTAGTTACCATATCAACTAAATAAACAGGCTGTCATAGCAACGAAAAACAAGAAATATATCGATATAATACGAAATATTTCAAATTATTTCTTTATATCCTTTTCATCTTCTTCTTAACAGCTTGTGCCTTTTAAATAGCACTTTTGCCCGTAAATAGAAACAATACTTAGAAGTACATACAAAATATACATTATCGTTGTATGTATGGCTCCCGAACTTCTATAGGACTTCTTAAATTGATTACAATTGAAGAAAGAATCCTGTACCGTTAAACATTTCATATATATAGTTACCTTACTTTTTGAATAGCCTTTACATATAAAAATTACAATTTATAAAACAATATATTATTTTCATCTTATCTCAATATCATTCTTATATTTGTTCAATAATCAATTTTATTTTAATTTTATAAAATTATCGATGAGAAGGACATATTCAAAATGTGGTAAGTTTGTTGATTATTTAGGTCCTAAATAGATTCTTTAATTCAATACAATTTATACTTGTTAACAATAAAGTTGGTGTAAGTTAAAATATGGCATAACATGTTTTATTTATTCGGGCATAATTAGAATAAATTTGATAGATAATATTTTGTATTGATGCATAGATGTGATTGCATAGAATGTGAACGACGTAAAAATTACAATGAAATCATAACAATATTCAAAGTGAAACAAAACAAAAACCAATTAATATCACAAAAAATAATCATACAATAAAGAAATGATTACACTAAGGATTAATCTGAAACTTCAATATTATCTATATTGATCTTAGATAAAACTTCTGTAGGAACTAACTTTTCAACTAATTGCATCCATTTACTTTTGGTATGCTTTAACGGACGCCATAACTTTAGCTCAAGTTACATTGCCAAAACATTCGACCAAGTTACATTGAAAACGAATACAAAGAATCTTGAATACAGTCCTGTATACTATTGACTTCACCAGTTCTTTGATTCCTATTCTGAAAATTTCTGTCACTTATGTAATTACTACGAAATCTGGGAGTGCGTGAAGAACGAGATCGATTATTTACATTATTTCTAAAAGCTGTATGATTATTATTTCTGTTTCTTCTAAAATTAGGTTCGATCGTATTGTCATTACGACAAAATCCAATATTACCTCTTGTATTATGATTACAATTTTCTCTAACATTGATATTTCGAGCAGGAATATGGCTAGCTTAATTTCTGTTATTATTATTTTGTAACCTAGACTGACTCTCATAATTTTGAACTATCATTATTAGGTTAATAAATTAATACACTGAGAAGAGATCAATACTTGCTGTAGCCTAAACGGTAATAATATTCTTATTGATGCAATAATGCTTGATTCCTGCTGATAGGGATTGATGTGTTTCAAGTCATTATATGTTGAAATTACAAAATCTTTAAGATTTTTGTCCACTTTAGGATCAAAACGTCGGTTTCTAATTTGAGCATCCCGGTCTGCTAACATAAAAAAATCTGAATAATTACGCATACTACCTCTGATAGTTTTATACCATACCGAAAAAGGTGGCAACAAAATATGTGGCAATATTTTGGGGAAATTAGCCTTATCTATACCAATTAGTTCACATTCTTCTTCAATTTTTTCTAAAAAGGTACTCGGTGGGATGTCCACAGATCTACCGCTGAATTTAGTTAAGGATCTTATTTCACTAAATTTCACACGAGTATTAGTACTAAAATACCTTAGATGACTAGGTTTTACGTGTGTATGGTTCCTTCACGTGGTCTTCTTTCTTCGTCCTCGATATTAGAGATGGTGTCCTCCCTTTCAGAATAGCTTTCTGATGAGTTGCTGTCTTCTTCACAGGGTCTTGATTCAGTTCTCCTATATTCCTCATACACTACGTTGAGGGCAGGATCAGGATTACACTTCGCTGTACTGATTTTCTCTTTAATGGTCTGTACCTCTCCTTGCAGTCTCCGAATTTGGTTTGTATATTTATTGACTTGCACTTCTACTACATCAACGGTACTTATCACCAATGCAAAACTATGGATAATTTGCTCTATCCTATTGTCGGTTATTTCCAGTTTGGGATTTATCTGCTGCGTTACTTTCTCCAATTTGGAATCCATCTGCTGTCCTATTTGTAGTTTTACTTGTTCCAATCTGGAATCCATCTGCTGTCCTACAGTATTTGTTGTGTCACTTGCTCCAATCTGGAATCCAAATTTTGTTACTTGTTCCAATCTGGAATCCATCTGCTGTCCTACAGCATTTGTTGTGTCACTTGCTCCAATCTGGAATCCAAATTTTGTGTTACTTGTTCCAATCTGGAATCCATTTGCTGTCCTACAGTATTTGTTGTGTCATTTGCTCCAATCTGGAATCCAAATTTCGTGTTACTTGTTCCAATCTAGAATCCATCTGCTGTCCTACAGCATTTGTTGTGTCACTTGCTCCAATCTAGAATCCAAATTTCGTGTTACTTGTTCCAATCTGGAATCCATCTGCTGTCCTACAGCATTTGTTGTGTCACTTGCTCCAATCTGGAATCCAAATTTTGTGTTACTTGTTCCAATCTGGAATCCATCTGCTGTCCTACAGCATTTGTTGTGTCACTTGCTCCAATCTGGAATCCAAATTTTGTGTTACTTGTTCCAATCTGGAATCCATCTGCTGTCCTACAGCATTTGTTGTGTCACTTGCTCCAATCTGGAATCCAAATTTTGTGTTACTTGTTCCAATCTGGAATCCATCTGCTGTCCTACAGCTTTTGTTGTGTCACTTGCTCCAATCTGGAATCCAAATTTTGTGTTACTTATTCCAATCTGGAATCCATCTGTTGTGTCATGGAATTCATCTGCTGTCCTAGCTGTCGTAAAAGATCAATCACATCCGCTGAAGTCTCAGTTGCTGGAATATTGACATCTTCAACTCCTGTACTGGTATTCTTTTAGTTATTCGATATATATACATATATATACACACACACACACACACACACACATATATATATATATATATATATATATATATATATATATATATATATATATTACGTAGTAAAATGTAATCCGTGATGTTGAGATAGTTTACTGAAACTTCTAACTAATCTCAAGGTTCCCACGGTTTCGGCACCATCTAAATATATAACGTTATTTCTTCCGTTACATTCTCTGATTCAAATATATTGAGTATTTATGAAATACACGAGATTACAATGAATCACAAAACACAGTTAATGCACTTTTGGATATACAGTGGAATCTCTTTAATTCGAAGTCGAAGGGGACACGGAGAAAATTCGAATTATCCAAAATTAGAATTAACCAAAAACACTCATTTTTAAGTAAAATAAATAGAACAAAATAACTGTACTGTATATGAAACACTAATTAATATGCAATGCATCTTATCTTAAAGCAACAAATTTTCCTAAGGAATTAGAATACGTGCCGGCTTTGACATTGTGCATAATGCACACCAATAGATCTCAAACGAATCTGCTTACCTTTGTGTCACTGCTTTTAGTTAAGTTAAAAGGAACTGGACAAATGTATCGTTCTTACATGCCATTTACTAATTGAGAGACAGGGCTCAAGGTCGTTCACACTTCTACAGAAGGGATGGACACGTCCAAGTTATTGAGGAGAGATGCATAACTACCTTTTGCTGGATTCTCTATACCGGGAGGAAGTCCAGTGGAGGTAGTATAAACAAACAAAGCTTTTCTTTTCCTATGGGAACCTCTGGATAAAATAACAGATAAACAAAGGCCAGTTGAAATTGCATTGTTCTGTTTGCAATCTGTCGAACACTTCAAATTCTTCCAGTGTAAATACTTCGAATTATCCAAACAGGAGGTTCAAAAGTTCGATTTACCCACAATTTTTTATCATTGTTTTTAATACTGTTTTCAAGGGGAATAAACTTTTGTTCGAATTATCCAATAATTCGAATTATCCAAGTTCGAACTAAAAAGAGTCCGCTTTATATATTTTTCAACATATAACGTAGTTGTCACATTGAAGCAATGAACAATCACATTCTTTATAAGATGGTTCTTCGTCCTATCTTTTCTTAGTTACCATATCAACTAAATAAATAGGTTGTTATAGCAACGAAAAACAAGAAATATATCGATATAATACGAAATATTTAAAATTATTTCTTTACATCCTTTTCATCTTCTTCTTAACAGCTTGTGCCTTTTAAATAGCACTTTTGCCCGTAAATAGAAATAGTACTTAGAAGTACATACAAAATATACATTATCATTGTAACTTAAGACAACACAGTATCTACAAGGGGTAAATATGTGTCATCTGGAGGTGTTCAAAGAGTGTCAGAAATGTGTACAGTGTCCTACTGTGTCTAAAAGTAGTTTCTGTTATTGTATGCAGTGTGCAGTGGCGGCTAATGTTAGTGTTGCAGCGTTGCGCAACGAACAAAGTATTTCAAGAAAAAAATATTATTATCAATAGTAGTATAGAACAGAAAAAATACTTTTTAATACTCGCATATATACACTTTAAATAACATATTTTTTACTTCTGTAACTGTCCGTTCCGTTAATCCGTTTCAAAAAGCGAAAAATAATCCGTCACAGAGTCTCTAATTTATATTGTGTTGCAGCGAGCATACAACGACCAAATTCCTTCAGCGCGGCAATTGGAGCAAATGTTAAGTCTCCTTTCCCCTTATCTCAGAAGTTAAAGGGGCTGGTCGTTGCAGTGTTTCTGCAACACAGCACGGTTTCCAGTGAACGAGAAGGTTTTTCGCGCTAAATAAGATTTTTGAATTTTCTTTCATTATCAATTAACAAATGGAATTTGTTTCTATGCATTCATATTTTTAAATTACGGGACCATACCGAAGCAAATCAATATAATGACAATCAAAAAAAGTGAGTGCAGAACTACAAAATAAGAAAGAAAATATCTAGTAGAGGAGAAAACAAATGAAAGTAGACCCGCATTTACAAGTTAATTCTTAGCTTATATTGATAATGAAGACTTCTTCTACATTAATTTGTGAATCAAATATTAATAATTCAGTATGTAGAATGCCCCCCCCCCCTGTGGATAGTATTTTAGTATAAATATATTTCTTTTATAAAATAAGTATATTTTATACTCTTGATAATTTCCACATAAAACTGTATGATGGGGAACGCCACATTGAATTTGGGACTAGTTAGCAATGCTCAGGGGCGTAGCCACGAGGGGGGTCCACCGGGTCCGGACCTCCCAAAAATTTCGAAACTTGACTAACATTTGTAGACTTTCTTAACTAACTATACTTGTTTAACGGAGAAACGATTGATGTAGGCTAAATATTTTATTTTACGCCTCATCATGAACTCTTGTTTTCTTATAAAAATAATCGTTCTATCATTTTTTCTAAAAATATAGGTGACAGTAAGTAAGAATTACTTATCGTCTTTTCGGTTGCAGTATAAGACAGGTTCCATATTATGTAGACGTATTGGACCTCCGTCAAATACTTTGGACCCCTCCCAGTTAACATTTCTGGATGTAGAACTGGCAGTGATGTTTGTTTTGATGTTGTTTGATTTTTGGCTTCTGTTACATGCTGATCCTTCATCTGGCGGGTTGCGAGGTTTCCTTTCTAGAATATATCACATTGGTAAGCGTTGTTTCGCCTCATGTGGAAGTATTTGTTCATCGTGCATTGCGTAACAACCAAGACGGATGATTTGGAATGTAGTTTTTCTTCTACGCACTTGTGTATGTGTTGATATATGAATATGTGACATTCGGAATTCATATACCAGTACCTCTTTTGTATCAGCTGGTTTGGTTTTTAATTATTAGGTTTAATTTTATTGTATGTGCTTTAATTCTGTAAATAACCTACAAATTCTGAATGAATTGTATACCATGACTTCTGTAAATAACTTACAAAAACATTGACCAGCTTTAAACTGAGGAAAAATTTGCAATTAAGGCTTAGACGAAATAAGCAAAGGGCAATTCAGGAGAGTGTTCGAAAAAAAAAATCCAGTTTAAATTTACAGGATATCTTATGGCAGTAGTGTTGTTTGCACCAGATACATTTAAATTTATTTTAAATTCTCCTGGATAAACTGTGAATAAAGTGTGTTCAATGTACATTTTTTTATAACACTAATCTCTGCTACGAACACTCTTCAGTCAACGGTGAAGAGGAATTCGGATCACTGTCAGGGACTGAGTTTGCGAGAATGAATCGTTCGCAATAATCTAGAAAAAAATATTTAGTGAGTCTGCAAAGCTTCTGAAATTAATATTAACCGTACCTATAGTGTCAGCAAAAGACGAAAAGTTTTTTTTTCCACATGAGAAAGAATTGACACTTTCAAGGAATTGAATGTCCCAAGAAAGGTTATCACCATTGGTTATGCTTTCCATCGAAAAAGACCTGACAATAAGAATACCAGAGTTCAACCAGCATGTATTAGACAGATTTGCTCCAATCAAAGAGAGGAGAATGAACTTACTAATTAAATAAGGTGATTAACCGGATAAAATGTTCTGCATTTTTTTATTTTTTAAAAACAGAATTTTATTTAATTTAACATGTCACATAGCATTTGCATCTAAAGTTATGCTGATTAGTCAATGAGTCAACTTTATATCTTCTGTCTCTTATCGTTCGTACTGCAACACCCGAAACCACAATCCACCGGCCGCCACTGGCAGTGTGTTCAATTTTTCTTCCACAATGCATGTGGTGTGTAATATTCTGTAGCTTTTCTTTTAATAGTTCTTTATTTGAACGTAGTCTATAAAAGTTTGTGCATACATTTCATTTTTCTGAATATGAGTGATAGGATTTTGTATAACATACTGAAGGCGAAGAAGTCTTAATCATTTCCTAACTGTGCATTTTTGTGTGCATCGAAGTTTAACTCCCCGTGGCTACATGAGACGTGGATATAGTTCAAAGGGAATTCGAACTTCGAACCAACCAAATTTCAATTCCCACCGGAAATCGTAACCGATATCATGTCCATCATGTGTGCACTAAGTAGAGGTCAAATGTACGTTTTCGTTTCCTATATAGATATAAAATGCAAATTGAAGAATTGTAATTTATCAGAACAATTCTTTTCGTGTCCTCATTTGCCGTAGTTCAAATGTGATGTGTCATCACTCTTATAATTTTCTTGATGAGTTGATTTTGAGTTTAACGTCCCTTTCAGCAGTGAGGCTATATATGATGTGGATCTACTGATAAGTGTGGAATCGGAACCACATAATTTTCCGCCTGGAATCAAACCCGGGTCTCCCACAACAAAGGCACGTACATTACACTAATCGCTTAGCCACGAAGGAACTCTACAATTATTTTTCTACGTGCCTGGGATCATCACATCTAATTTATCTTGGAAATACAAAATCTTTTGTAGTTATTTCATACAAACGATAAACTCGTTTTAAAGTGTCTCTTTTAGATTTCAAGAGAGTTCTCTATAACTAGGTATAATCTGCTTTTTTCGTAAATTTTGATCTGAGTTTAAACTTAATTTTCTCTGTTATCTTCCTCACTTCACAGTCTTCTCCTAAATTATGTTCGATTATGTCGTAACTATATGTTTATCTTAGTATTTATAATTGCCAGAAGTGTTTCTGCTTTCATTATGATTCTCCCACTAGCAGTTTCCTCTTAAGTTATATTTCCCTGTCCATTAAATAAACTTTATTGCTTCTGATTCGACTTGCTGTTTTTTTCTAATATCACGAAATTTACTTTCAGTGTCTTATTCTCCTTTCTTAATTGTTCGTCTTACTTGTAATATTTAGTAATGTACAAGAGTCGAGACATGTCTCGAATCTCGACTCGACTCGACTCGAATTCGAGTTGAGACACACTTTGTAAAATTCTAGACGAGTCGAGACAAACGAATTTCTCGACTCGAATTTTTGAGTCGACACTGCCCGTAAAAATCTCGACTCGACTCTAATGTCTCGAAAATGTTTCTATAATTTTAAATATTATTTTTGAAGAAAGTATTCACTCAGAAACAGCCTTGAAAACCAATTCCAGCATTTATTACTTTAGAAAGGTACAGAAAGCATAAACTTAATAGTTAATGTTTCGAGATAAAGATTTGCAGATCTAATTTTCAGCTGATTTGATTAATGTCGTGATATTTGATTGAACTTCAAATATAATAATAATAATAATAATAATAATAATAATAATAATAATAATAATAATAATAATAATAATAATAATAATAATAATAATAATTGATTATCTAGTTTGTATAATACTATTGCAATAAAGTGAACTTAATAAATTCTCTGAATGAGAATTGGCAATCTATAGTAATTTACTATAGTTATAATTATTGTGTTTTCGTGCCCATGAACGCAATATTGCTACATAACACAGGGAGTGAGTTCCAAATGATGTTCTGGCCCCCCAACTCGCTGAATCTGAACCAAATCGAACACATCTGCGATTTCATTGAACGTGACGTCAGAGCGCATCGCTCTCTTCCCGAAATTTATGGGAATTAGGTAACCTGGGTGTGCATATGTGGCGTCAACTCTCTCCAGTGACCTACCACGGTTAATTGCGTTCATGTCAAGACGAGTCGCCGTTGTTATTCGTGCCAAAGGTGGACGTACTGACAATTAGGTAGGTAGACATAATGTTCTGGCTGATGTGTGCGTATATTTTAACCTGTATATTTTGTCTCGAGTCGAGTCGAGACAGAAACATATTTTCGAGTCGAGACAACATTTTCTTGAGACGAGTCGAAACAGGCTTAAATCTCGACTCGACTCGTGCGCCTCCCTAGTAATATTCACATTAATGTTTATCTCATGTGAAAAGTTTCGCAGTATTCAAACGTACTCACGGCAAAATTAACTTTTCTATTGTATAACTCTGCTCTGAAGATTCCATATTATAGGCAATTAATTACCTTTTCATTACATATTGGAATTATTATGGTACACTGGCCTATCTGCACATTGTTATATTTAAGATTTTAAGTTCTATGTAGTGTTATCAAGTTGTGCACTGAAAAGTAATGCGAAATATTAGTAAAAATCTCTATAGCGGAAAAAAGTCGTCGTTCATTGATTTGTAGTAAATCTTGATTATAATACACACTGTACTTACTTCCTATAACAGGTTTCCTAAGTTCAAGCCCAAAATTTGATGGCCAGTAGCTCGGGAATTAAAGATCTACACTTGACCAAATTAGAGATATTGGTAAATATTAACAAGCTTAATATGCGTATGAAATACTGTGATATGCAGATATCTGGTTCTTAAATTATTGATAGTTATTGGTTCTTTAGTCTTAGGGTTTGAACAAAGTAAGTTGAACTGAAACTTCAATGGCAATTAACTTGAGGACAAAAGATCTGCACAACAAAATGTTTTATATATCTACTAAGCTCATGAAAGTCTACTACCATGAGATGTTTACTCAAGATCGGTAAGTTCCATTAATATTGCTTTTAGGCAAATTTCTTGATTTCACTAAGTTTAAACCCAATTTCGTAAATAACATGTAAACTAAAAATCTGTACACCACAATATTTCATAACATTTATCAATTTTTCGGTTTCAAAAATATTTTTCTTCATCTTTTCCAAAACTACACATGAGGAATTATAGTTACCCATAACATTTTGTTCATATCAATAAGATTTATTAATTTGTACGTGCCTCATTTTGAACTCTTTTTTTTTTTCTTTTTGTTAAACGCTAATATTACTAATTAGACTGTTAAACGCTAATGTTGCCTAATTCTATGTTATTATTATCATTTAACAAGGATAAAATGTCCAAAAGAGAGACAAATACCAATCGCCAAATCTCGCTGAACTAAACTAAATGATATAACTCAATATAATTCCACAAAATCAAAAAAAAAAAAAAAAAAAAACAGAACTTTTTATTCCGTTTAAAAGTAGTATGTTGTTTGTTGCTTGGATTCGATATTTTGAGTTTACCGTCTCGTTTAGCAGCGGGGCTATATGAAACGTAAACCTACAGTTTAACATGAGATCCAAACAACATGAGCTCCCGTCGGGAGTTGAGCCTCCGCTCCGTCTTCCACGCCAAAGGCGAATACACTACCGACATAGCCACAAGGGAGATCATGTCGTTCATTGTCAATCTGCTGGTGTTGATGCGCTTTATTCTGCCCTGGAATACATTAGTTTGTTTACTGATGTACTGCATGTTGAAGATATACACTATTAAATAGCAGATTGTACTACTGTTACTTAATTTTTCCTTTATAGTGACACAAATAGGCTTAATTTAGGGATACACACTCCTAACAGTGACGTTCTTCCTTCTAACAGTGAAACAACACTACTTGTAACTTTAACCACACATTGTACTTCTGTAATACTTTTCTGACGTCGCTTGAACATGGGAAAACATAAATTATTAAAAATTAAATATTCATGTGTTCTTGTGTCATATTATTAGTTTTCATGATAGTTTCAATCATTTTTTGAAATCATACAATTACTAAATTTTCGGAAATAAAAATGTCGATCAGTAAGCATTAATGTGTATAACAACAACTTTTCTGAAATAAATTTCTTCATCAGTTCTTAAGACTTTTAATTATTATTTTTTATATCTCCAACACGACTTCTATTATTATTATTATTATTATTATTATTATTATTATTATTATTATTATTATTATTATTATTATTATTATTATTATTATTATTATTATTATTATTATTATTATTAGAGTATATGAACACGTATCTATGTGTTTTCGTTTATTAGTCTGCTTTCAACATTAATTACCTAAATACTACCAGCTTATACATGCTACATCACCATATACACAAAAGATACAGAAAGCCATTGCGAAACTAGAACAACATTGTATTAATAAAATATAACACATGGTTTTATATTGATATTTTTGGAAGATATGCTACATTTAATATAAATTCAGTTTAATATGTGTATTTTGAAGGTTAGAAACGCTACATCACTTGGTTATATTTCTCAAGTCAATTATAAAAGTATAAAGGGACAAGCTGGAAATAAATTTTGGTTCTCAGGATCCTTCCACATATGTCACTGTACACTGTAGTTGGTCAATATGTGCTACTTAGCTTATGTTATGGTGCATATAAATTATGGAGCTATATACGCCTGTGTACCATATATATTCATTGCACCATAAAATGAAGGAGGCACTAATATACTATCTTGAAGAACTCGACAATTAGATGAGTTTTCAATTTAATTTTGGACAGATTATTACTGTAAGAAGTTTGATATAGGTTTATACATCGATTTGTATATTCTTATGTGATTTTATATTAGCTATAATAAAAATTATCCATCCATCTTATATTACTTTGGAAGGAACGAAGTATAGTATTAATTTTACGGCTTTAAAATCGAAATTTATTCTATTGAATACTTTCTAAACTCAAGCAGCACTTCAATACTGAGCGTCTGAGAGCTATCTTGGACTGAGCGTCTAAAATAATCAGCACTATTACACAAGAGTCGTTCATCATATGGTAAGTCTAAAGGTGGCATAACAATTGTAGGATAATGAAACTCAGTAAAATTACTTCATTATAGCATAAAAACAAAAGTAAATGTACTGCCCTTATTGTTCGGCTTTAGATTTCTCTGTGGTTTTAGTAAAGTGTGGAACGGGATATTCCAGCGAATAGAGTAAATGGGGAATAAGCTGGAATCAACACCTTTCGTTGATACATTCCGCACTTTACTAAAACCGAACGATAAATGGCAGAACTCTCTAATTTTGTTTCGTTGCTAAGGAAGGATGATTCAATTATTTCATCAAGTTTCGATGTCCCATGATTATTGCTCCACCTTTAGGATTGGGATATAATAAGCGCCCCTAATATGTTCTAGTATAATTGGATGTAAATCCTGTAGTAACAAGTAAATAGTTTAGTGCTCACATAGTAAACTTGACCACCAAAAAGCTTGGAGAAAAGATGGTGAAAAAAATTTATCCAAAAGCGGACCTGTTATGATAAGATTTGTTGTAAAAGACAAACAGATATACATTCAATTCTTAGAAAAGTAACTAAAATTTTGCATTCTTAATCTTTAGACTACTTTGTGCCAATGTACCCCGTGATACTTATATTTATGTATATATACAGGGTGTTACAGAAATGTGCACAATGTTTTGGGAACAGATTCATCAAATCAAAATAAAAAGAAAATTCATATAGATCTGTGCTCAAAAGTGGATAGTTTCGGAGTTATAGGGTGCCGAAAACGTGAAACAAATGAATTTTGAAAGTTCATACTACTACGTGGGACCTATCGTAGTAGTGTCAAGACATCACTGAGGAACTGGTGTGAACTATCCAAATATCTATGTTTAAGAATGCTCCAGTATTGCACACCAATTTTTGGAGAGGTAGGTGGAGAGTGATCAAGTACTACCAAACAGACATTCCAGAAATGATTGTGAAAGTACTGAAGGTGCTGGAAGATAAATCTTTGGATAAATCACATACTAGTTCTTCAGTGATGTCTTGATCCGATTACGATTGGTCCTATTGTAGTGGAACTATGGAACTTTAAAGTTCATTTTTTGACGTTTTCGTCACCCTATAACTACAAAACTAAACGCTTCCGACCACAGGTCCATATGAACTTTTTTTTCTTATTTTGATATGAGGAATTTATTCTCAAAATATAGTAACAAATTTTGTAACACCCTGTATATGATACTGCATAATGTAGTCACTAAAGAAATCCTGAACGAGATAAATAAATGTTCCACCTTCATAAATATTCACTATATTTATCCTTTTACATATACGTACATTTTCAGCTAAATCACCCAAGCGCATGTCTGAAAGACGCAGGTCATATACTGGCTTTGAGCTCTCATCTAAGTTAACCCGTTATTTCGGAATAGGAGTAAATACATAATGCAGAGTGTATTATCTATAGATTAGGCACGTTTTGAAGTTATGCTCCATAACCTTAGTCTTCATTTAGAGTTTGGGCGAGAGCGATGGCTCTGTTGCCGTGGAGCTTTCTCTGGTAATGGGCCCTCGCTCGATGGGTGCCAAGGGACACATAGCTTGTTGCCGGCATAAGGCTCGCTATGAAATATAAACGGCCCCGCACTACCATATCCTGATTGAGCCTTTCCCCGGAATGTGTATAATTCAGGAGAAACCTCTTTCCATCTCCTCTCGTTCAGCCAAAACACGTCATACTTTCTCCTTCTCTTCCAAACACTCTCTGTCTCCTGCTCTCTCACTCACTCACTCACACACACACACACACTGATACATGAATACATGTGTTACTAGATAGAAGGGTCAGTGGAGTGCACACATACTGGAAGTGGAATCATTTCGATCACAGATCATGTGCGAAGTTGTATATGTGACAGGGAGAACTGCTCTGAAGAACGGTGCACACAAGAAGACAGATTTTCAGCAAGACAGGGTTTCAAAGATTTAACACAGAAACTCTTGGGATCCTACATCACAATATAACAGCGTTTCACAAACTTTTTTTTTTTTTTTTTTTTTTCAAGAAATGAGTCCAACGTTAGAAATCCTGAAGAGTTGGAAGAATTCCCCCCACTTAATAGTTTTGGAAGAAAATTTCATCGACTAATAACTTATCGAGGAGTGAACAAAAAAATGATACTTTTCTCAGAAGGTTACAAATTAGTTACAGTAATTCTTCAAGTAGTTACGTAATTAGTGGGTGAAGTGGTAGCTAGCGATATCCCTAATCTTACACAGATTAATAATTATGGGTGTTCTAATATGTGAACTCTCTATGTCGAAACATTCCAATGCAACTAGTTTCTTTTTTTCCACTCCTGTCTACCACTAACACCACTTCGAATGTTATGATTTCGCGTCATGGTGAGGACCACACTTCTATTATTTAATAGTTAAAATGTTCTAAGTGAGTGAAGTACACGTTGTCGCAAAAAAAGAAAAAAAAAAAGCTCTTTATTCTTTTTCTCTACCCAAGACTGACTATTCAAAGAGTATTTATTGCATTACTTGCTGAAATGCTTTTTCTTTGTATGGGAAGAATAGGTTTATGGGAATTGGGAAATATTTGAATCTCCTTTCTCCTTAGAACTTTGTTTCAAAGAAAGTGGAATGATAAAAAATACAGAAGATATCCCACTTTTAGCTAAATATTAAAACACTCTGCTCCCCCCCCCCCCCCATAGAACACGCATTTAATCAAATTGATATGATTAAAAAGCAATGCTTGAAGTGGGTACTAATTATCTTCCGAAAGTTATTTCATACCGGTAAGACCCGGAAAGCTATGAATTCGACACAATTGGCATTTTACTTTTCAGCTTTCCACCCCATCCTCTGCAATGGGGATGAGCTTGGACTTAAAAATGGCATTGGAAGTATCACTATTTACTTCAGTGACCCTGAAAACTATGGATTCGACATTAATATCGGTCTGTTTCAATTATTTTTAGATGTCATGATTTCACCCCCTTTCAGGGTATTAATGAGAATGAACTTCAAATTAAATGCCATCTGGAGTGTCATTCTTTACTAGTGATGAGGGCAAGAGTCTTGGTCTTGCAGTTTTTGCAAGAGTCTTGCATGCAAGACCAAGACCAAGACCAGGAATACCGATGCAAGACCAGACCCAGACCATACCTGCAAGACCAAGACCAAGGCCATACCTTCAAGACCAAGACCAAGTCCAAGACTCATGCACAAGAGTCTTCCACAAGTACTGGTACTACTTGAATTTTTTTATAGAATGTAAAAAAGGAGAAAAATCATTACATCTTTTACTTGAATTTTTTGGCTTCAGTAAAAATGCAACTGGAATGAATGTGTTCCCAGTAGTTTTATGTAATCCGTGTAAGTCGATCTGCCCCTGTAGCATATAGCTACAGTATATCGTTTCCTGAATTGGTTGTTCGCGTTTTCTGTAGATATTGCTCGTATTCAAGCCACACAGGTGTCATCTTGCGCCATGTAAGCTATTTTGGTGGACAAACATCGTGGGCGTGGGTTTTCTCAGGTTTTTTCCGTTTCCTCCTACTTTCTTCATTCCACCATTTCAATCATTTTTCATCATCACCGTCTCCCTTAGCCTTGGTGCAGAACTGTGGGACGTTAAACTAGATACTTCATTGCATTTCAAAGCATACTAGTGGTGTTCTTCCACAACTGAAGAGAAATGTAGTATTGAACATGGGTAATTCCGTGCACCGTAAGTGCTGACTACATGGGTATGGCCTTGGCTCCGAGACCCAAGCATCCGTTAGAAATTTTTGCTCATAAAATTAATAGCGAAATAACATGTTCATGAGATTGACAAAAACTTAGTGCATCTGACCGTAAGTTTGATTTCATGGGCGGATGCTTATACGTTGAATAATTGTTTATCAATATAAGTTTTAGCCTCCTTAGGTATACGACACATCGAAGATTGAGCGATATAACATTATACTACAACAGTAAATCTATATTATAAAATTGAAAGTGACTAGGTTTGTGACTCCTAATCTCTTGAACCACCGAGATCGATAAAATTTTCAATATAGATCAGGTTTCGGCCTGGAATGTTATTTGTCAGTTCACTTTGAAGGCGCAACGTATGAGAGGAGGAGGAAGGGGAGGTATACAAAAATCCAAATAAATAAAAATAAAAGTGACTAAGTTTGTGACTTAATAATTCTTGAACCACCGATCTTAATCAAAGTTTTAATATGTATGAGGTTCGGAACTGGAAAGTTTTTAATAGTTTCACTTTGATGGTAGAACCTAGGGGAGGAGGAGGAGGGGTAGGTATATATAAAAATAAATAAAACTTAATAACTATTGAAACACCCGACCGATCTCGATCAAATTTTCAACATAGATGAAGCTCAGGCCTGTCACGATTTTTATTATTTTACTTTGACAGTGCAACATAGGGGATGGGGAGGAGCGAGATATATGTAAAAAATAAAAATATAAGTTACTGTCTTTGTGACTTCATCACTCTTGGACCAGCCAATCGATCTTAATGAAATTTTCAACATAGATGAGGTTCGGACTTTTATATCACTTTGACGGTAGAACTTATGGGGAGAGGAGGGAAGGGGAAGTGTACAAAAATAAGTAAAACGCAATAACTCTTGAACCACCCAACCGATCTCGATCACATTTTCAACATAGATGAGGTTCGGATCTGAGATGGTTTCTGTCATATCACTTTGACGGTGGAGCTTAGGGGGCGGGGAGAGGAAAGATATTTAAAAATGACCGATATTAGAGTGGAGTCTATAGTTTTGGGGGTCACTGAGGTAAACAGTGACATTCCCGATGCTGTTAAAATCCAAATTCAGCCCTGTAGCTTGGCGGTGGGAGGGGAGATATCTAAAAATGATCGAAAATTAATATTAGTGTCGAATTCAAATTTTTTGGGGTCGCTAAAGAGAACAGTGATACTTCCGATCCCGTTTAAATGCAAATTCAGCACCGCAACTTGGGAAAGGGGAAGAAGGAGATACAGTATTATATAAAAATTATCGAAAATGACCATTATTATCAATGTCAAACTCATGGTTTTCGAGGTCATTGAGATGAACAGTATCACTTCCTATGTTGTGCCTTGCAACATGGGAGGAGGATATATATATATATATATATATATATATATATATATATATATATATATATATATATATATATATATATATATACATTTATTGAAAATAACCGATATTAGTGCCGAATCCATGGTTTTTGGTGTCTCTAAGATGAACAGTGACGTTTCTGATGCCGTTAAACCCAAATTCAGCTCCGCAATTTGGGGAGAAGGAGGGGAGAGAAATATTAAAATAATAGAAAATGACCGATATCAGAAAGCGCTTTAGTAATAATAAAAAGTGACTGATTAACGAAACATTTTTTTTAATTTAACCTAACGAAGTGAGTAATTGATGCTAGTAATCCACAATCACAAGTGAGATTGATTTTATCCAGTTATTTTCAATAACTTGTAGTGTGATGTCGTTATTTTGTATTTTTAATATAGGTCAAAAGTATTTATACAAATTGAGTTTGTAGAAAAGACATAGACAGTTGTGTCGGTTTTAGTTTTCACTCAAATTATTCTAAAATATTGTTTCAATTATAATAATTATTTTAATTTTGTCTCTCTTTTTTGGTCGATATGCTAAACATATAATCATAATCATCATCATAGCTATTCTGCTATTATTGGCAGGTTGCTTGCTGCAACGGAGAAACCTCGGTGTACTGTGGTCCTCAGCTAGTCTCTTCGTTTTAATGTAGCAATTTTCTGTTTTAATACCTTCCTTCAACTACAATCTCCTTTGCTCCCTCTCTCTCTTTCCTTCCACCATACCCTCTAGCACGTCCTCCACAGCCAATATCCCAACCAGTTCCTCCTTTTCCTCTTATCAATATCTAAAATCCTTCTTTTTTTCTCCGACTGCTAATATTTCTAACATCTCATTCGTTTTCCGTTCAACACAGCTAATTCTCTCCTTTTTTCTCCATGCCCAGGTTCCGAAACTGCAATTTTTTTTTCATTGTTTTTCATAAGATCCATGTTTCTGCCCCATTGGAATCAGCAAAACAAAATCTTAATATTTAATTATAAGTTTGTTTAATACAAAGATTAGTTAATCGTAGTTGAAAAGAAAAAGCTGACGCCTTTAGAGTGTAAAAATAATTTTGCAGTTCATGATATTTCAATAATCAATACCGTTTTGATTTTATTTCATTCGTCTCAGGAGTGGTGCTGATGGTAATGTTGTCAGTTGAATGTTTAGAATCTCCTGTTAAATAGTCAAAAGTATTATTATCTTTGTTATTTGGAAATCATGTGTCACAAATGATCCTGTCATATTATTACGATTATAATTAGAATTATAACTTGTTAAATGTTCTAAACTTGTCAAAAGAGTTGTTGTCTCTATTGTTGCAGAGCCATTGCTAACAGCGCCTTCAATTTCCAGGTGTTCTATCCAAGTGTCCAACTTTGCTTAACCACACAATGCTAAAGGACAAAGGAAAGAGTGGAGTTCACAGTGCAAAATCGGTGAAGTGCCTCTTCATTTACTTGAACGTTTCCAGGTGTAGCTACCCAGCACTCACACTGAATTTGAGGAATTAGTACCTTCTTATTTTCTGTATTGTGAATGAAAAAAAAATGGCAAAGAAAAATCATTTATAGTTATTATTTTTCTGTTCTCATATCCTGTATCTCGTACATTAACGGAATCTATAGGTTCGAAATGATCACTCTGATCTTTTACTCGAATTTCAACCGACATTTTGTTCTGACCTTCTAATCCTTTATTTCATTGTTCCGACCAACTTTCGGCGGAGTACAGGTGTCGACCACATATTACGTAACGCGGCAAGGGGAGAGAAAGGGTTCGGCCTTGCGTTACGAAGTGTGACAAGAGGTGGAGCAGGTTTACGTCTTCGTTACCTAACGCATGTTTTTTTATGTATTTTTTGTTTCCATCCCCAAATATATATGCAATCTTTTAAACAAATAATTTCGTTCAGTTCTTTTTATATATAAATAAATATTCTATTGTTTTGAGAAATTGCGAAGCCTATATAAAATGAATCATGCAGATGGGATTCGAAGAAGCTACAAGACACCAGCGTAACTGGTAGCGAAGCCTGTGTGTATTACAATGCAATAAAACCACGTCTTGTGGCTATCGCCGCACTGCATTTACGGCACAAGAAGCTTTTCTGGAGTTAGTTGATAGCGATCGTAACCATCGCTTAAAAATGCCCTCGCGTCCCCACTCGTATCGCTATTTCTGAGAATATGATTCAAAACGTTTGATTTGAATCATTCTTCTAAGGGATTTCTCATGTGAAACAGAAGATGCTCTTTTTTTTGTGTGTGAAATAACATTTTCCGAGACCGCACAATCCGCGATTTTCAGAGCAACATAAGATATTAAAAACCAAATTCGTCGGATATTTGTCTCGTTCTGCTCTTGGAGAAATCGAGTTTATTCGAGTTCTGTACTGATTTAGGACAAGAAGAATTTGAACTGAATTCCAAAGTCCAAAGAATATGCTCGAAGGCTTGTTCACAAATGAGATGCCCCTTCTCCCCCACGTGTACAGCCTCGTCGAATATGTGATAGACGAGGAAGAGAATTTCTTTTCATCGTCGACACTGACAAATTTCGAATATAGGACATAGATATCCTGAATCCCGGAATAAGAGGTTGATGTTAAGTTCTTTAGAGCGTATTGCACCTGCATCTTCCGACAGTACTTCCTCCTTGCCAATCATCAATGACCTAAAAGAATCGGTACGATCTCCTTGGGAAAACGACAGTATGCAATTTGTGACTAGTTAATTATGAGTTAAGAGTTACGAATTAAGAGTTATGACTAGTTAATTAAACAACATTACCGGGTTAAAATATTATTACGGTACTACCATTTTCTAATACTTTGATATGTTGGGAAAAACATTACAAATTTATTCAGAATACAACCATTTTGTAATAAACAGTTCTGCCAATATTTTTTTTTATTATTGTAATAACCTCGAAACAGTAAAATTGATGGGGAAAAAATGGCAAAGCGTTACGTGACAAATGGGGGAGGGTCAACCTTACCTTACGAAGTGTGTCAAGTGCGGGTTGCGGGGTAAAATTTGTCAAAAATAGCGTTACATAATATATGAACAGCACCATAGTTACGAAACTACGCATTTGTGCTCCCAGTTGGACCTAATTTTTTAATGTTTCTTTGAGACGATTCGTTTCCCAAATTTCTTTGCTGATATTTCCGAACACCCTGTATTTCAATTATACATTATTGACAAACTACTTTTTTAAAAAAGTGTATTGTAATTTATTTTAACTTAAGAGTTAGACGAAGTATAATTCGCCCCATATATGTAAACATTTTGGTCGTTCTTTTATGTCAGGATGAATAATAGGAACCCCTACATCACACATATTTCTATTATGAAAAGGCGACAGTGTGTGAAAGAGGAAGTTGTTGGCAGCAGGCAGCTCAGTCAGTGTGACGAAACAATTTATTGCCTGTTTATATAAAGTTTACATAACGATCCTTCGAACCTGTTCCACACATTATTATACCGCCCTCCGCCTTTTCATCCATGTTTATGCAGTGATTTTTTTTTCTTACGAGGAAGTTTGAGAAGAACTGGAGAAAAATCCCACCACTTTTTTCTCTCTTTCTTCTTTGAATTTGAATGGGAAAAATAAAACCCAATCTTTGCTTAGGCGTGCAATTCATTTCGATTTTCTAAAGTCCTTCAAGTTCCAATCTCCTGCCTTTATTGAAGCCCTATCAACTCAACCTGAATCTTAATCGTATTCATTTAAATGAGAATACCACCACTTAATGGAAGATTAGTAAGGCCTATTGACCTTCTTGGCTGGGTGAAAAGGGGTAATGCGCGTGAAATTTGGACCCCCGCCGTCAATTTCCCGCTAATTTCGGATCCCATTGTGTCCGCAGTCCTTGCCTTAACGTCCCTCTCTCTCCTCAACGCGTTTTCCAATTTTGTGGACCTCGCACAGCTCCGATAACAGAAGTCTCTTTGTGCCTCGCTGATGGAGGGAAACCCAAAGCGTTTTCTTCCTCTGTGTGTGTGTGCGTGTGTGTGTGTGTGTCCATGTAAGTGAGTGAGTATATATACAACTACGTATACACATGCTCACATTTCTGTATTTCTGTGTATGTGTATGTGTTATGTGTATTGGTATTGAACTTTGTGTATGTCTTTGTGCCCGCACGCTCTACAGGAAGAATGACAGTCAGTGTTGCTAACTCATTCATGAAACACTGACTATGAGCTTGCCTTCTATGCAACTACGACATATTTACAGAAGAGGAACGACTTGTATATGCAATTACATAGAGACAGTGTTGTTATTCTAATTTTGTAACAACCGGTTCTATATGCATACTTACATATGGGAGAGAGAGAGAGTTGATGGATAGATATAACTCTCTTAGGAAACAAACCGTACCAGGTAGATAAAAGCAATCTTTTTCCTGGATACCACAAGTGACACGTAGAGACGTACAAAGCATCCTAATACAAGGAGGTGTCACGAAATTAGGTAACACTGCGAATATCTTGGAAACGAGCTATCAAAAAATATTGTCAAAAATGTCAATATATGGTTGTCAAAAAATATTGGAAAGACCTTAATTCAGCAATGGATCAACAATTGTTGATAATGATATGTATGCGTTTTAAATATAAATAACCCTCACCACCACTCATGTGATCCCAGTTTTTATTCTTGATATCTGAGCATGTAACCCTAAAATGCATAGTGGGATAGATAGTATAGGTCATAGAGTGGTAAATAATGTGTTCTTTCCTACATAACAGTATGTAGTTGCTAATGCATGTTGAACCAGATTAGGAACGTTCGAAGCTAGTTGTAATTCCACAGTTTCCCCATAGATGGCACTATTAAGAGTACCAGTACTTCCGTCACTCATTTGTCTTTTCTCTTACAAAACTACTTTTTTTTACAGAAAATAAAAAGAATCATGCATTGTAGGATTAAGAAAAAAAATAAACGTTTATACCTTGTTCCAAAATATCATATGTTTGACCTTGTAACTGTAAGAATTTCTGAAAACAAAGATAGTTAAATTAAAATTTACTGTTCCTGGGAATAAGTGGGTAAAATTTACTGTTATGTCTGTTTATAACAAACGGTTCTGCAAGCTGGAAATATTTTAACAACCAGTTCTAGCGAAGCGGTTGAATAGCACCACTGCATAGAATTAAACTTGGTTATAATATGCAAAATGAATTGTTGCAAAATTAAAGAAAAAATTCAAATATCCATGTATAACATAACAACATAAGTTGTCTAGATGTTACGTAAGTGTACGTAACATATGTATATTAGACAGGGATGGATTTACTACTAGGCCCGGCCTTAAGACCTTAACGTTCTTAGGGAGCGCACGTTGGACAAAATATTAATAAGCAAGACGAGAAAAAATACAGTTGAAAATGATAATAGTGACAATTATTATATGATTAAAATGATAAACAAATTTTCTGTTTCACGATATCTTTTTCTCCTATTTAATTTACTTTTACGATTTTAGTTTGAATAAGAAAAGGAAATACTAAAAAAGAAAGTGGTTTTATTTCTTGTGATCAAAATAATTATTGTGTGTTACACTAGAAACAGAATTTTTAACAGTCAAAACAATTAGGCTATTCTATATGTTTAATGATATTTTTTGTGTTTGAATATTTACGATATTACGGACGAAAATTCAGACGAATTTTCTTATATTATTGCCCTATTGCAAGCTGTAAAAATAAACTAATCATTCTCTATAATATTATTTTTAAAAAATGTACATTTGTACCAATCATTCTTTACAGCAGATTGAAAATGAAAATTCATTAAAATTTATGTAAAAACATTATACATAATACTCCTACAAGTTTTATTATCATTATTATTTTCTTTTGTGTTAAAATTTGTACTTCGGAGAGAGCAAGCACCTTTCAGTCTAGGAGCGGCTAAACAATAAATTTGGGTCTGACAATAGAGCCAATTCATGTTTAAAATAAATGGTTAGCATCCTTACTTTTAGTGTAATAGACTCCTTTGAAACTCACGTTGTTCAGAGCCCATGTTCAACCTTAGTTCCACTCTCATTACTAAGATAAGTATCTTTCATGAAATCGAATGACTAATTCCATAACACCCAAACACTTTCTTTTTTTAAAAAAAAAAAAAAAAAACCTAAGAATACTTATGAGTATATATGCAGACGATAATATGTTACACCGTGAACTTGTGTAAGGACAAAGTGAACATGGAACCTCCACAGAGCGTCATAAGGGTCTGTATGCTGTACGAGTTCAAACTGGAGTCAAACACTGCTGCAGCGGGGCGGAAGATATGCCAGGCCTTTGGGGAGAGTGTCGTGACTACGCAGACAGCGCAGCGGTACTCGAAGACGCACCACGTGCCGGAAGACCAGCACATGATTTGACTCCGGGCCAGAAAACAATGCGAGCAGACACCTGTGTTTCTTTGCTGTCTCGTCTGAGGAGGGAGCGACTTCTGGACAGGGCGTTGACATGTGACGAGAAGTGAGTCCTGTACGAAGTGCCACAGCGCCGTCATCTTTGGTTAGCATCGCATGAATCGGCTACAAAACATCCGAAACCAGCACTGCACCAGCAGAAGGTCCTCCTTGTGTTTAGTGGACTGCTCAGGGCGTCGTGCATCGGAAACTGCTACCAGCTGGTCAGAGCATCAATGCAACTGTATACTGTCAGCAGTTGAGCCGTATCCAAGAAAAATTCAAAATTCTGGAGCCGGAACTTCTGAATCGCAAAGAGGTCCTCCTGTTACAGGACAACGCTAAGCCCCACGTGGCTACATGACATATAATTGTATGCTTATCAGTTAAATATAGAGAAAAATGGTTTTATATTATCCACTCAGAGTTTCGAGGATAGGACCCACTGGATTACAATGTTTGCACGCTAATTGTCAGGAACTAGAGCTGTTATCACTCAATTGGAATCAGAAGTTATACATCCACTCTCTTCCGATTCTAGCATTTGATCCACGTAGAGGAAAGCCGGAAAAATATAACTAGAATTTTTTTTTGAGTGACACAAGAATAAGCTCTGTCTCCCCCTTTGTCCGTTTATAGGAACTGAGTGTGATACCTCTTCCATTTTCGGTTTCAATATTGTACCCCATTAGTTCGGAAGTTTATTGTAGTTTCTATGGAACAAAATCCTCTTGTTAGGTTGTTTAATCTAATACTGTGATGAACACTTGATTTTGAAACATGAAATGCTAATTATTTTGACTCGATTTGTATTAAGAGGACAATTGGAGATTGTATGAGGACTGAACTGATATAAAAGTGAGGAAGAAGGGCCTGTTCCCATGGTTGCACCTGTATTTGATGATTTATATAAGAAATTTCAAGATATACGTTATAAACCAAGAAAAAATAATACTTAATCACGTTTGAAATTATATGAGCAAAGTCCATTTGAAAAGATACAAAAAGTTCAAATCACGTGTTAGATTCTAGTATTATTGTAAATCTTCAAACCTGTGAGAGAACTCTATAACATTACCATTAGATTTATAATTTACTGGATAATTGCGTCGCATGACTAAAGCTGTTTTTCCCCTCTTGAAGTTTTAATTGCTACACTTCCCACTCACCCTCTCTCTCCCTCTCTTCTATTTCTTAATGTAAAAGAAAAGATGCAATCTTTTAAAGTAAATAAAAAAAACTTGTATTTACCACGTATTTCTTAGTTTATAAATTTACTTTTTTTGTCTTTTTTTGTCGTAAACAACTGGCCTCATGACTAATAGGTTTTAGTCAAAGAAAAAATCGTAACAAAATGATTTCAATTGTTTTTTTTTTCTTTCCTTCTTCTTTTCCATTTCTTTTCGGCTAAAGGATTGAATGCTTTATAAGAGGTGAAAAGGAAGTTTGTGATGAGTGAGCTGGGATTTGAAATCTCTTGTACTACAATCTTATCCCTTGTGGATATTTTTCCCTATCTCTGTTCAACAATACATATACAGCATAGAACTCCTTTCGCAGCGTTCTTGTATAGAATCAAACATCAAACTTTATAGTGTGCATTGCATTCAAAAGACAATTATATTGACTTGTATTGAAAAAAAGAAGAAGAAAGAAAGAAAATACTTAATTTTAAATAGACGTAAGAGGAATTAGAAGTTTAGGAATGAATAGAATCGAAGGGGGTGAAAGAGAAGTTTCAAAGTCTTCTTTGATTAGGGTCCTTAGATTCTTCCCCCTTCTTTAACGCCACTGACTCCCTTCTTATATATATATAGGTGTAGTTTTTAGTCAAGAAGGTTCACGATTTTACTGAGCACGAGAACGATTCTAATTTTCAGTTACAAAGGCTCAAGAAGATGAGAAAATTTTCCTCTCCGAAAGAACCCAACTGAGGGTATGGGATATATATAAAGAGAAGTGATTATATCGAGTCTTGTGTAAAAAGGCAGAATCAAAGGACGAAGAAAACGAATACTTGAAAACGGTTAGATTCCGAAAGAAAGTCAATTTGAGAAAAGCCAGCACAGCCATTAAGATATACGCAGAAGCAATTGTCTTTTCAAAAACTTTGACCGCAACTTTAAGAATCATCAGGTAAGTTTCCATTTTATTTCCTTTATATGTATATATTCAAGAACCAATTTTATTTTATTTTATTTTTGTAATAGATCCTATTGCTGCAAAATGTTCTCTCTTTTTTTACCTGGAGCATTAAAAAAAGCAATTTGGTCTTTCATCTGTGTAATTGGTGCTACTACACTTTTCAAGTTTATCTCGAATTGAACCACACATCATCCAAACGTAGTATAATTAGAATTTATTTCTTAGAGATACAATAAACGTTTATAAATATCTTGTTAACATGAGAAATTATTCTCGAATTTTCTTTTATTTTTCAAAAATATGCTTAGTCACAAAACCATTTGAAACAAATTATGGTTGGTTTGTTCAGTTGACATTCATGTGTTACAGAACGAGCGTGTATGTATGTTTTTAACACAAACCTTGTAACATTTCTCACGTGCAAGAAATTTTCTTGCTAACGCAGTAGTGGATGGTGACCAAAGGCTCTGCTTTGATCATTATAGTAGTTTTAATAAAGTAACAGTCTAGGGGAGCTAATTGCATTAAAGTATCATGGCCGTTCTATTTCGAATAACATAATTGTTAATAGTAAAGTAAGGAGCCATGAAGAGGCTTATCTACCGATTAGGAAGCCTGGGTAGTGTTGTCCACTTGACAAAAGCACTTTCTGAAATTCGAGAAGAGCTGAGAAATATGAGAATTCTCGTCTTTATTTCGAGATGAGCTAAGAAATTTCGCAAGTCTCGTAAGCAACATTAGTTCATAGTGTTGCTACGAGACCAGACGAGACATCTCATGAAATGTGTCGTCTCGTCTCGTGTCTGAAAAGTGCAAACACAGTTTTTGAATTTGTTTAAAAATGTATTAACTCGGAATAAATTGTTTGTCTTTGTAATGTATATCAGCGTTTATTATTTCAAATGAGGAATATCCTACAAAAAAAAACAGGCAATACCTAAAGTTATTTTTAAAAAATATTCTTACAAACAGTTTTCATTTCCATTTTCCAACCGATTCAAGTTTAATTATTTTGAGATAGTGCTCCACATCGAGATCAGTGTTTCAGAAGATTTCATTTTGGGACTGGTAGGGATAACTATTGTGCTGCCAAAATGTCTTGAGCCGTGGCAAAAATGCGAACTAAAGCTCACACCCTCACACACCCACGCGTTGAGCCAATAAGGGTTCAGCTGTTGCTAAGCGAGAGAAAGCGAGTGGAGTACCTTCAGCCGATAGCAGCGCTTGCAACGGAAGACTAGGGATCAAGTCAAAAATCCTGTTACAGAAGTACAAGTTATCTTAAGGGGGGATGTCCGTGTTTTAGCCTATTACGAGAAATTTGCCAATCCACGCTTTACTATTACTTGCAGAAGTTCAATTTTTGGTCAGTAAATATGTATAGAATGTAAGCATCCCTGTGTTAACTTTTTCCCTTCTATCTTGCCTTTTACGCATATGATATGGGCTCAAATTCTTATTAGGTCTCAAAGTGTTTGTACCTTTTTCTTGGAAACTACTGAAGAGATTCGTTTAATTTTTGTACCTTGCACTCTACACTAGCTGGTAATAATACTGAACTATCTGGATTATTTTTCTAAGTTACATACAAAGCCAGTAATTATTTTTTTGAACCATTTTAATTACAAGACTTTTTATGTTCACCAAAGAGTAATTGAGCGAAATAAATTAACTATGCCATAATTCAAGTTCAGTAAATAGAGGTGCATATAAAATTTGTGCATATAGGATTTGTGCAAAATTTGACTACTTTAGCATTAGTAGTTTGTGAGAAAATGATATATGTATGCCCAAAAATGCAATTTTGAGAAATTGAAGGTTTAAAATTTACAATTAATTTTCAATAAGGCGGATCACAACATTCAGAAAACACCATAACTATATTTTTTGTGTTCGGCTGTTTCTTCTTCATCCTTCCTAGACCTTTTCTTCATTCTTGATTCCTTGCTACGCTTCAGGATTGCAAACTCCTATTTTGTTGTTCGCTTTAGGTCCATGTATCGTATTAGTTTGGAGGCGTATTCACCGCTTGAAATTCTCATGTTTTCCAGAACACCAGTATTTGCTTCACGGCCATTATTAAAACACAGAACAGCATCATACACTGCAATTTTACGATTTTAGATCTCGCAAATGTAGTTTTTGGACATTGTTACCATATCAGTGTATTGAAACTTTCATTGAGGTTCTGGTTTTTCCAATGCAAACATTTTCTCAAAAGAGCTGGATCCGCAAGATCTCTGTGTATAGGTTTGATAGCATCCACCACTGCAACAGACAATGAATGCATATGTTCATAACTTCTCCAGTTGCTTGAGATCTGTTATACCCACAGTAGGAATTTTCTACTTTGGGTGACAAAGCATACCGGTATGCGTTTGTTTCTCATCAGTTGAATATTAGTGGGAAAAAAGTTGCCCACACTACTTTCTTCATCTCCTAAAGGTTGCCAACGTTTCCCTTGATTGCTTTTCCATAATATACGTGTAAGCTATCAATTTCTTTGGCACTAAGTTTACTAACATAGAAAAATAAGGGAAAGAAAGAACTGTGAACGCAGAATAGTAAATAACAGTAAGCAAAATGATGTGTGTATTCTTTTAGGAACGACAAAGTAATATATTTACTACATAATTTCAGAAGAATGGGACGATCGAACAATCTGGAATGAACGTCAAAACTGAAAACAGATATATATTTAAGCCTGAAAATACAACGGAAGTAAACAATAGTTTGCAGTTCTTGAAGGGAACCTGATGCCGTATGAATATGAAACTTCTCACAATGAAACTTTAATGACCATAGATTTTGAAAATTATACTTCTCAAAAATCGAAAAGTTTGATCCCAAACACGGACATCCCCCCTTAATGGCAGTTTTATCAGTAACTAACTATTGTTTCATGATTTTTCTCGTTCCGAACAAAGACAGAAACATGTCAGCCTTTTTCGGTACTGAGTTTTAAAAGGATGCTGCTTTGACAAGAAAATTTAGTTTTCTTTTTTTATTTTTTTATGATTTTCGAACGTATACCATTTTTGAAATCGGAAAGCCACATAGGCCTCCTTATTTGTTGAAGTTTCACCATGGATTCTGAAAAGAGGATTTCAGAATAAGTAAGAAGTCTTCTTTTCAACTGTACCGACAGTATTGACAAATATTCCTGTCGTAGTAATTCATTACTGGTTCAGTCGAAACTAAACAGTCGTTGTTAGAATGTTGTAGTCGTGTTCTGTGTTGTGCTGTTAACCAAACCAAATTAGGTTGACACAACAGCTCTTTTTTGTGGGCCTCAGTCGCTCTGGTGTTGAAACGAGACATTTCTCGTGTCTCGTCTCTTAAACAAGACGAGACAGAAAAATTCGATACGAGCGCATCTCTTCGAGACGAAACATGCTTTGCACGAGACGAGACGTGACATCCTGAAGTCATGTCTCGTCTCGTCTCGTGGCAACACTATTAGCTCACCCAAGTAGTAGGTCTCATACACTGTTTTAGTGTTACATGATTCATAGTATAAAAACTACAGTACAAATTGAAAAAGTAGGAAAGTTAGCGCGGTAGGAGAGATGTGCAAAAGCTAGAGTGTAGGGAAATAGAGGGATTGGAGAGTGATAACATAAGGAGGATTGTCAACCACGTTAACAGAGTTGTCAGTTGAATTCATGTGTCGATAGAAGAGGTTCGGTGAGAAATATCATCCATTTTTTCCTTGAGTGACTCAAGGTAAATGTGCACAAACGTTACACATAATCATAGAGAAGCTTTTGACATCTCTCAGTACATAAGTTACTCTCAGTCTGTAAAATATCAACGAAGATATACTAATGCGCAATCTCTCCTACACAAATAGGAAAGAACGACCAATCATGAAGTGGGATAGATGACGCAGTAGATACATTGAACACAGTAATATGAGAAATTGTGCTTACGGCATATTGTTCGTAAATGCCATACTAGAGAGAGTACTAATGACAAATATGCAATAACTTAAGTTCCTTTTGGTAGAAAAATTTTTATTTCAAAGCCGTTTCATAAATTAAATAAATGTCCATTTCAAGGTGGTTTGATATTTTGGTTGCGCAGTTTATCTTTTAATAATACCAATATTAACTCATGTGTCGTACAGCAGCATTCAAATGTTCATTTCAAGGTTCATCCTGTTTCTAACACATTTTATGTATTTCGTTATTCATACCAGGCTGTTTCTGTAGTAACACCGTCGTGTGTACTATCATTTACTCATGCACGCCATTTCATCTATCCTACTGGAAAGATTGTACAAATAAGGTTTTTGAAGAGGATCACCATTAATAGAGTGATATCGTGCAGAAAGTATGCAACAACACACTGCTTTATTCTTGATAATGTTGCTTAAATAACAGATATTATTATACAAGATAATATATTTGACAAGAAAGAATTCTTCGGTAATCGAAATGAGACGAGATTTCTACAAGGCATACGAGACGAGACCCGAAAAACTCTTATATCACGTTCGTAGCGTCTCATGAGCAACACTAAACCTCGAAATTGACAGTAGAGCACGAATTATTTTCTAGTCTCAATGCATCAAATCGGAGCAAAATCAGAAATGGATAGCGGCCGGGAGTGATGCCAACTACATTGTCTCCTCTCTCCTGTACATCCCGAAATCGAGTGAAGTGTGGAGACTTGCTCCTACACATCCCGTGAATCCCACTGACCAGTTCCTGATGTAAGGCGTAAACTTTATCTTTACAAATTTTCTTCCTTGCATTGAAGTTAATGTGAACCAAAAGGAAGGCTAGAAATTACGAAAGAAGCACTTTGAAAGAAGAAAAATCTATTTTGTGTATCTATGAATAAAAAAAGTTTAAAAAATAGAGTCATAGTTAAGACTAAGAAGTTAGTTGAAGACCTTGTTGATGATGAATATCTATGATCATGATAATAATAATCTCTCCAATTCGTTCAAAATTACATACGGTATCTCTCTCAGACTTTAGTGGTTAGGGCTAAGAGGCTCGGCTTCGAAGGAAGTTTTGTGATTCTTATCACACGTTGAATTCTAAGTATAGGATTCATACAGTCTCCGTTCAGAAATGTTAGATTACTAACTAACTTTAATATTAATAACCATTTCAGTTGTTACTTAGCAGAAAAAAGAAATCAAGATATCAGATCTTTCAACTGACACGGGATGTATTTGAACCTGAACCCACAAAGTGGGGATGATGTATATATTTCCTGAAAGCTTGGGGTCAGGGTGAGATCAAAACCGGTTACCAAAATTGGGAAGGTCTCAAGCATTCCGCCTGAGGGCAGCACGTTACTCATTTTTATTAACACCTTTAAGCGTGTCCATAAAGTCCGTTGCAACCCCGAAAAATCTGAAACGTTGGGACAAATATGAAAACAGAAAAGCATGTCTTTCATCATTTCAAAACTACAACGTATCAAAGTAAAATAAATTGTCCCAGGGTCCCCCGCAGGGTCCCAGATGGGGTGCAACTCAAAATTTTTAAATGGAAAGGGAGGTCAACTTCCACATCGTATGAAAGTTGGTGTTAAATAAAAGAAGATAAATCAAGTCGCGACTCTCTACGATAAGCCTGTGCCTAATAGTGGTGGGTCAAAATATCAACACAATCTTCATTGCAAAGTCTATGGCTATTCGTATGAATCTGAAACGGTGGAATAAGTGTAGAAACAAAAACACGGATATGTCGTTATTTCAAAAGTATAATGATTCAAAGTAAAAAAAAAAATGTTCCAGTGTCCCTCGCAGGGTCCTAGACGGAATCCAACTCAAAATGTTGAAACGAAAAGGGGTTCAAGTTGAGTATCGTATGAAAGCTTGTGTTAAGTGAAAGAAAAGAAAAGAAGTCTCGACTCTTGATGAAAAAGTCTATTGCCACTCCTATTAATCTGAAGCGGTGAGACAAGTATAAAACCAAACCAAACCAAACAAAAACTAGAATGTATCAAAGGAAATAACTCATGCCATTTTGAAATGCTTATCGACAGTCGAGACTTGTCCAATGTCCAATTCTGTATCATTTAACACGAGCTTTCACATGGTGTACTTATTTACCCCCTCTCCCCATGGCACTTGAAACTTTTGAGTTAGACCCCATCGAATCCTGCAGTTGAAACTGGGATATTTCTCAGATTAATAGGAGCGGCAATAGACTTTTTCATCAAGAGTCGAAACTTGTTTCCTCTTCTTTCACTTAACATAAGCTTTCATACGATACTCAATTTGAGTCCCTTCCTATTTCAACATTTTGAGTTTGACCCCGTCTGGGACCCTGCGAGGGACACTGGAACATTTTTTTTTTTTTACTTTGAATCATTATACTTTTGAAATAATGGCATATCCGTGTTTTTGTTTCTACACCTATTTCACCGTTTCAGATACATACGAGTGGCCACAGACTTTGCAATGAAGATTGTGTTGATATTTTGACCCACCACTATTTTGCACAGGTTTATCGTACAGTCGCGACTTGATTTATCTTCTTTTATTTAACACCAACTTTCATACGATGTGGAAGTTGACCTCCCTTTCCATTTAAAAATTTTGAGTTGCACCCCATCTGGGACCCTGCGGGGGACCCTGGGACAATTTATTTTACTTTGATAAATTGTACGTTTGAAATGATGAACGACATGTTTTTCTGTTTTCATATCTGTCTCACCGTTACAGATTTTTCGGGGTTGCAACGGACTTTAAGACACGCTTAAAGGTGTTAATAAAAATGAGTAACGTGCTGCCCTCAAGCTGAATGCTTGAGACCTCCCCAACTTTGGTAACCGGTTTTGATCTTACTTTGACCCAAGCTTTCAGGAAATATATACATCATCCCCACTTTGTGGGTTCAGGTTCAAATACATCGCGTGTCAGTTGAAAGACCTGATATCTTGATTTCTTTTTTCTGGGAAGTAACCACTGAAATGGTTATTAATATTAAAGTTAGTTAGTATATGAAGTTCTGACGTAGTGAGAGGTGAGGTGACTCACTTTAAATAAACACACCGACTATTGAGAGGCGAAAGGATTCACTTTCAATAAACACCCCGAATAGTGAGAGACGAGGGCCTCCCTATAAATAAGCACCCCTAATAGTAAGAGGTGCAGAGACATACTTTAATCAAGCATCCCGTTGAAATATGTACAGAAAGGCGTTTCAAATCGGTCAGCAACCTTCTCGCAGTAACCCCTGCCAACTATGATTGTTCTTTCGTAACTACTGAGCATTTCAAACCAAAAGATTTTCTGTAATTGTAATCACCATATTGGATCCGCCATTTTGAATTTTGTAATTTTGATGTCATATTCTGCATTAGCTATTCTAAAAGCCCGCTGGCAGTTTGTTTTCTTTTAAAAATCCCTTGACAGTATGTTTTCTTCTACATTAAATGATGGCGTTCTATGCTTGGAGACCATCCCTACCGTTCAAAAGGTAGTTTCTACCCTTGAACCTTCACCATTGCCGAAATAAAAAAAAAATACTTGTCGATTATTTTTTGATCTTCTATTAGTATGCAAAGTTTCATTCAAATCGGTGAGTGACACTTCTGTAAGTCTCATTGTGAGTAGGAGCACGGTGGCTCAGTGACAGAGTACTTACCTCTGGTTCGTGGGATCCTTAGTTTCATCCCTGGCCAACATTGTGTCCGTGTGTTTTCTCGGATATCCCCATTTCCTCCCATATTCTCATTCTACTAATTCTTTATTCATCATTTACCTGCCATAATCACCCGTCTCTCTTAGCTTGGAGGGTATAAACGTGGGGCGTTAAACTGAAAGATTTCATTTCATTTTACGCTGAGTACTATTTTACAACGCTCTGATAACACCACATTTGTGAATAATTTGTTTGATATAAATGCTGATTAACTAATTATATAGTCTTTATATGCTAACTTGCTCTTCAGACAAATCTTTTATAAGTTAGACATCTAGTAAACTACTTAGTATTCGAGACAATATGAGGACGAAGTATGTTGAAACTGTCAGTGATATTAAATAGCAAACCTGTTGATGTGTGGATCTAATTTTGATATGTGTTATGATAATGTAAACTCACTTGTTGTCTGACAGGAAGCTATCATGACAGACAGACACATTAGAATGAGAAAAAAATAAACGATGAATTAAAATTAGTGACATTTTTGCAAGAGCCGGAAGGACTGATGATATCGTGGCATTCGCTGACAACTCTAGAGAATCTTAACACAGATGAACAGGAAATGGAAGCTCAGAACTTACTGAGACACAAACTTCCGTGGTTTAAAAAATACGATCTAAAAATTGCATTCGCGATATATTTGTGTAACCTATACAGTTTACAATACAATGATAACACTGTTAGTTTATGCTACTTTCTTATGTAGGTCTTGGCATACAACAACTTAGTTTTGTTGTATAGTCCGCAGCACAAAACCTGCAACATGAGCATGTAAGTCTGTTGTGAAACTACGCCTAACAGCCCAGGGAATCAACATGTGGCACGAATCACGGCAGGAAAAACCTCGGCGTCCTCCCCTGCACACTTATTTTGGAGCAAAAGACTTCCTCGTTTCACAATAAACTTACATGTTCATGTTGCAAGTTTTTGCTGTGGACTGTACAGTGTAAAACTACGGTAACTTCCAAACTATACAAGAGTTCAATTCTCAAACTTGAAATAGTACATACATTAACTACAGGTTGCAACAAGGAAAGAAAATAAGATCAAAGGTACAACCTATTTCTTGGAAGGTGAATTTATTGCAAAAACAGCTTTTCAGTGAGTGAGTGAGTAGGGGGTTAATGGGGACGTCAGCAACGAAGCTATATGTCCCCGTCACGAAAAACAGCTTTTCAATGTCTTATAGTTTTTGCCCTATAAAACTCAATATTGAAACTGGAAGTAAAATAAATTTCAACCACTTCTCGTTTCCGTAAAGTTATCCTGCTGGTGATGGTATGCTCTCTTTAGACGCTGAATCAGCTGAAAAGTACCGCTTGTAGCTATCTATTACCGTTTTTCTATATGACAATCAATATTGAAACCGGAAAGGGTTGATTTCTACCACTTCCGGTTTGAGTAGAGGTCTAGCGGAGGAGATGGGCTCTGAATCGATAGAAAAGAAACCACTTCTCGATCTTTTTATCGTATTTGCCCAATGAAAATCAGTTTTGAGAGCGGAAATACAAGCAAATTTCAAACACTTCCGGTTTTGAAAGAGTGTTGCTAATGATAAACAGGGACACTATTGCCTTGCACCTTGAATGAGATGTTCATTGCCATCTGCCTTGTTGTCTGTCCAAACAAGACTGTCACAAACGCCAAAGTTAATTTTAAATCGAGTATAAACTTTTTGGTGTACTGCCTGTTAAACAATATAAACTAAGTACTGTACTTGAAGTACAGTATAATCCCTGTTAACCGACCACCACGGGACCGAGCTTGGGTCGGATAACGAAAAAGTCGGTTAAAACGAAAATTGCAATATTTTAGGCTTTCAATCATATAATATCTCTACAATGTTTAAAAATAGGATTATACTATTAATTATGAAAATGTAACTACCAAAATCAGATGCTTTAACCACAAACTGTTCCAGTAACACTCCGTTGAATGAAGTAAAATACTGTATACACTGTAGTACATACTGTATTTATTAAAGCGCGTGACTATCTCCACTGTAAATCATAAAATACAGTAATTTAATGTGTGTTTGTATTGACTGAAGAAACGTATAAAAGTGAAAAATACGACTGAGTGAAAAATGCTGAATGAAATAAAATTGACAAAAACATCGTCTGGTCGATTAGTTACGTATCTTTATTGTTGTACGGTACCGTACATTGTTGTTAACCTCTGAGAGCAGCTGATAACGCAAATTAAATAAAGAAAATTATTTATTAAAATGTTTTTCTTGGAAGATGGACGGTTAATCCGAAGGGCAGTTAAAGCGAGGGCGGTTAAGAGTGCGTCCACTGTACCTTCAAATGAGTGATGCGTTGTGGTCAATTGTTAAAACCGGTCTCCGACGTCAACGATTGTTGATTTTCTACACAAGAAGATTGATAACTTACAATTCTTAAAGTCCCTTACCCGGTGTGACTTGGGTAATTCTCAGCAGATCACTTGGATCACGACTTTTGTGCGGTCGTACGGTCCTGGGTGTCACTTCTTAGGCCCGGTCTGATCCGGACACACCCGGAGACCCAGACAAACCCGGTGATTCGGAAGCAACCAAAGCATCATCATTGCGGCACTACTTAAGACTTTCAGAGTGGATTAATGATAACTACTACTCGAAGTTGAAAATTCATTTGTTCGATCCCCGGTGTGACATTTCTTAATCAAGGTTCCTGTCTTGAATAACTCAAATATAATTTCATGTTCATTCGTCTTCTTATTGTGAAGAGCACAGTTGATCTTTCTTCATCTGCATATCGCAATGCAGATTAGTGCACATTTGCCTATTAACCCTTTATTTGGCACTGTTGCTCTCAAGCAACATCGCATTCTATTGCGTTGTCCGAACGAATTATAACTTCAGTGGTCATTTAATTGGCATTATTGTTTTCATACAATATTCATCTCATCAACCTTTTGTGTAGTGGAGAAGATATTGTCAACTGACGGCGGAAAGAAGATTAGGTTAGTTTTGCTTGAAAAGACAGTACCACGGACGAAGGTGTTGTCAACTATTTGAGTATTTTTCTCAACCGCCGGTACTGATGTTTCAGTGTCTGTAAATCGAACATTGTGATTACTATGAAACGTTATCGAAACATCTATAAGGGTCAATCCATGCCAAGTGATCTAGAAAAAAATAAAAATTGTCGCTTAAACTTTCCAAAAAAATCTAATTTTTTCATGAATGTTTATATTATATCAGGGTACTTCAAAACCACAATTAATTATTTTTTAAAACATCTCGTAGCGACGCAGCTTCTGCTGCCATTTTGCGTTTTCTCGATTTCAGGCGTTTACGTTGTTTTGAATATCTTAGCATGTGTTTGCCCTAGCAAATTGAAAATTGCTGGGCGTCTCCAACTTGTGCAGTGCTAAAACTTTGTTATCTTTACATTTTTGCTTAAAACGACTTGAAAGAGGTGAAATCAGGGCCTACAGTAGCAACATTTTTGGACATTGAAGGCATATTTGGGAAAAGGAAGCAACTGACGTAGAGATCTGAATTTTTGTGTGCATGTAGTCCGGGGTCATACTTTTATACTCAAAAATTTGCTGACCTGTAGCTTCTCCCAAAGGCCTGAAAAATATCGTAAATTTGTGTAATTATGCCAATTTGGTATATTTCACTGCCAATATCTCCAATGGGCTTGGATAAAAAATCTGAAATTTTGGGAATAGTTAGTCCTTTAGCATACCATAACACACAACAAAGCGCGTTTTGTGTTTTTGAGCAGAAGGGGGTCAAAGTATTAAGAAATGGCATCATACTCTAGGAGGTGTTGTGTTCACAAATTCAACTGGAAATTCGTTTGTGTGTAGTAAAATAAAGTAAGATGAATGAATAGTCTAGTTAAGGCTCTCAAGCTCGTTTCTTTCCTCTAGTTGTGACTCACTTTCTTGTCACCCACAGCAGCACTGGTGAAGAATGCCGCTTCCGGCATTCTTCCGGGTTTTGGGGTCCCTGGTTCGATCCCAGCTCGCGCCGTGTGGACTTTGTGGTGAACAAACACTGTGCTCGTGGGTTTTCCCGGGGTTCTCCCGTTTCTTCCCACTTTCTTCATTATACCATTTCATTCATCTCTCATCATCACCGTCTCCTTTAGTCTAACCGGCATACACGTGGGACGTAAAACTTAAAGATTTTATTTCATTTTATTTTTCAATTAGAGATTAAAACTGATAGTTCTGTTGAAATAGATCGTTTATAGATATATTTAAGTAATGCATAAGTTAAAAAAAAAACGTTGTTAAGTATCAAATTGTGTCTTCTGCTAGCAGAGAAGCGCGAACTTTTAACAGTTACGAACATAATACTTTAAAATCCTGTAACATTTAAAATCCTAATCTATAAATATATAACATGATTTATATATAAACTTTAAAAGATATGAACATTAACATTTACAAAAACGACATTAACAAAAAATAACATATCACATGAGAGATAGCATCTCAGGAAAAAAAAAAGTCATCTATAATAGAACGGGGAGTATTCAAATTATGTTTCTTCTGGTACCGATAACAAAAATTATTTCTGTTTTGTGTAAAATTATGAAATTACATACTTCATAATGTATTTTTCTCCAATTATTTTCATTTCTGAACTATACTGTACTCTGTGGTAGAGCGTTCACCTCTGATGCGTGAGGTCCTTGGTTCAATCCCAGCTCGTGACAAGTGAGCTGTGTGGTGGACAAACATTGTGTGTGTGGGTTTTCTCGGTTTTTTTGTTTCCTCCCATTTTTTTCTTTCTACCATTTCATCCATTTCTCATCATCACCGTCTCATTTAGCCTAGCCGACATAACCGTGGGACGTAAAACTTAGGGATTTCATTTCTTAACGTAATACTGTAAAAACCCGCTGTCATTTTATTTGTAGATTCTGATTCACGAGGTAAGTGAATGCAAAAGCTAGCATTTGAAGATCAAATGTATTTTCTGAAAAATGACAAACTTAAGACTCGTAACTGCTTAGTATGTTTAAAAGCACGGGATATTCCTGTATCCGTGAAACCATCCCACAGTAATATTCCACAATATTACAAGGTTTAGCGAAAACCAAAAGGTCCAAAGGTGAAGCATAACAATTAATAGAATTCATTCGACTAAATAAAACATCAATGAACATAAATCCACATGCGTAGTTTTCGAGAAAATCAGTAACAACAAGTTTCTTTTTTGTAAATCTGAGAATGTACGATATGCGTTAAGCTGAAATTAATGGTGAAGTATGAAGCCTACTAAATCAAAATTTTCACTATATATCCCTATAGGAACATCACCTCGATGCAATAATGATCTAGCCAGAAGGCAGTATTCAGTACGGTTATTGAGGTATACCCCAAAATTAAGGTCTGTTTTTAAACTTTATTTTTTGTTTTATTATGATATTTGTCCGAAGATAAGATATATATATATATATATATATATATATATATCAGCCTATAGATCGGATTGAGATGAAGAAAAGGATATGCATGAATGTGAATTATCATTGATAATTTTTCGAGAAAATCATATGAAACGAATTTTTATGGAGTTAAAAGGCATGTCGTTAGTTGCCAATATGAAACTTTTGATATTTTTTTCTTTCCCAGAAAATATTTTATTTATAATTTGCAAAGTGGTTGTAAAGTCAGTGCCAGTCCTATCTGGATCAATGAATATTTGAAAAAGTAAACAATCTATCGCAGTTTTATTTCCATTGAATACATTATTAGTGTGCATCATTTGGTTATTATGTTACATTTCAACGTATGCACCAGCATTTTCCAGGGGATATTGTTTGCTGGTCTGAGAAGATTACTGGCCGAGCACTTGCAAAGGCTTCTCATATAATTATTCACACTTCTGGAATCTTTTAGCAATAGAATCCACGGCTCTTCTTAGCATCTTAACTGAAACATTCGCAAACACTTCACGGATATTTTGTTCAAGACTGTTAATATCCCTTGTTTTGGATAGAACTTGTTCCTTAACCCAATCCCAAAGGAAGAAGTCGCATGGGGTAGATCGGGGCTGCGTGCAGGCCACTCTATCGGCCCATCTGCCAAGGAAATTGTCATCAAGCCATGCTCTCACTGGAATTGCGTAGTGGGGCGGATCTCCATCTTGCATGAACATTAATTCCCTTCTATTTCCCATTCTTAGAGTTAAGCGTTGCATTGTTACTTCTCTCTTGCTTCCACTATCCCTGCACTTGCATTACTGACCTTCAAATTTCATACCTGGCGGCAATCTTACATCTGTCTTCTACATTGTATACACCAGCCATTTTGCAGTTTAAACTTGATCAACTTCTATAATCATAAATAGTAATCCTTATATTAGTGAACAGTATTACACGCCAGTTAAAGCTGATGCTAGTTTCTATAATAATCTAAATTAAAAAAAGAATAGGTGTTGAATTTACAACCACCCTGTATGTATAGCATAAGAAAAATGTGAACCATTAAGTATCAGATTGTATTTTTATTCTTGTTTGATTTTTTCCTAACAGGTATACCCACACTACTTTCAAATGTATTTTTGTAACATAAAATGCTGAGATTTTAGAATATAATTTGTAACAAACATTTATATTCTGATGCACATCCTTTTTACACTTTCCTTATGGTCGTTGCTTAGTACTGGAGAACTACGTAAGAAAACACTAAGAAACACGTATAAAATTTTGCTGAATAAAATAAATAAATAAATAAAATAAAATAATAAAATAAATAAAATAAAATAAAAAAATAATAAAATAAATAAAAAAATAAAAAAAGCTGAAAATAAAGGGATCTCATATTTGTAACAACCATTTATAATATAAAACGAGATTTAAAAAAATGCATGTTTGGAATTGAGTAAGAAATTTAAATAAATCACTGAATATAATAGAAAGACTATCTTTTCTTTCATCCTAAAAAAAATCCTTAGGTATACTTGATATAAAATGTTGATGAAATCGTAAATCACCATCATAGATATCATGAGTGATTTAAAGTACTTAGATCCTTATATATTCGACATAATTGTCACTGATATATCTGTAATTAAAAACACTCATTTTTTTGGTCTTCCATCAGTGTTTTATTTATTTTTTTAAATTTTAACTTACCTTTCAAACGAACTGACTGCGTTCGTCAACAGAATTTCAATAATTTGAGGAAATACTGTACAATTATTGTAATACAATTCATTTTAAACGAAATTTTTCTATAACTCACTGTTTCTGCCAAAATAATATAACCGTTCTCTTAAATAGTTTTATTATTGTTGTTGTTCTCTTCTTTTTGATTATCATTGTAATAAAAGATTCCAAATTTCTCTCTCTGTTCAATATGCTATCAAGTAATTTTATTATAATTGCTTCTCTTAATAACCTTTCATTTCATGAGTGGATCTGCATATAACGGATGCATTTTCAAGCAAAATTTAATGTTCTTCTTCTAGTGCAAAATTTTAATGGGGACAAGATCACTCAGTTCAAGGTGTGTTGATTTGGATTTTTGCATCTCATTCAGCACGGAGACTACAAAGTGAACCTATAGCTTTGCATGGGATGCAAACCACTTGAGTTCGCAGTTTTAGGTAATATTTTCCACGAGACGAAACGAGACAGCATTTTAGTGGGAAGATACTAGAGGGTCAGAGATATTCTTATACAAACAGATAGGCCTACACTGAGAAAGAAAAAGTGTGTGGCGTGCGTAAAAACGTAAGTTACATGTGTAAATCCTGTAGTTTTTGGACTTAACGTACAACAAACGTATAACTGAAAAAGTATATTTTATACGTACTTTTAGTATAAGTGTTCCGAATAAATGTAATTTCCATACGAACGAAAGAATTGTATATAGGCTGTCAGGATCTCATATACAGATGGACGTATGTAACATATAGCTGACGTATGTAGCATACGTATATGTAAACTCCTATGTAATATAAGGAAGACTCTCAGATGTCATACACCCTGCAACTGAATGATGTGACATCTAAGAGGGAAAAGTATGTAGCATATGAATAACGTGTGCTCCGTACTGATTTCCGTAGTAAACACAGGATTCCGTATATTTGTACAATATACCGCTGTCCGGATAACGGATTTTTCTTAGTGTATACATTTCGAGACAATATCGAGAGAACTCGTATCGTCTTAAGGGCAACACGAATGGTATAGCGCTCACATATATTGCGAGAGGTCCCTGATTCGATCTAATACCATGTGAATTTGTGGTAGATAAGAGGCCGTCGGATTTCTCCAGGCTCTCTCATTTCCTCCATATAGTTGGTCAGCTGGCTATGAAGCTTTGTGCATTTCCATGTGTACGGCGACGCTCATTGTGAAATTATTCTAGTAGATCTCTTGATGGTAAAAGACCAAGATGTTCGCTTGGCACTGGCGCTTTTTTTTTTTTTTTTTTTTTTTTGTAATAGGCCTCATTTCAAATATAGCGTTCAGGTAATTGTTTTTACATATTTAAACATAATGTAGCCTTGTATTTCATCGAAGTATATGTTTCTAAACAAAAAACTAAATAAAACCAAATAAAAAAGTAGCATCTAAAAAGAAAAAATCTGGTATTTTCAAAATAGCAACGGTATCATCATCAATATCAGCAAAATATATGTGAAATAAATGAAAGTATTTTTTTTTTTTTAAAAAAAAGGGAAGCACATTATTTTCCGAAGTTCTAAGCATATGATTTAAAAAAAAAACAAGTGTTTTATTCTATAAAATATACTGTATATGTTGAACAAAGAGGAGATTGATTAAGAAAATGTTCTTGCACTCCTGCGGTTGTATACTATTACAATTTGCAGTATACACAACATATAGTTCTAGCATTTTTACAGATACAGTATCTTGTAGCACAATTCAGACACTTACATAGTAGCACCAAATAATCAGGTGTAGATATTATATATGGTGCAGTCACAATACAGTCGTGAAGAGTGTCCTATTCGAATTTGAACTCTGTGGGGTCTGGTTTTGGTATTGTGAAGAGAAGTAATTTGAAGCACAGTGTAATAAAAAGATCTCCGCAAATCTTCCTCTCAGGTATTTGCCAAACTAGCTAAGAACTATCTTTGTCATCTGGAAGGACCCCATGATAAAAACAATATTCTTAAATTCATATGCTTTGATTACATGAATTTCTGTTACAATACGGTATACTCCTTTGTCACACGCAGCAAGTTGTTTCTGTTTTGACTGAGGACGTTCACAAAGTTTCTCACAGTTGTGTATGTCATGGAACATTCCGTTACAGGATGTGGAATGAAAGGGATATATCCAACGATCTGCTCACTAAGACAATCTTCTGCTATGATAGAGTTGAATGAAGACCAGGATGGCATCGTTTACCTAACTGGTAGACAGCTAATTTGCAGTGATTGTAAATTAAAGAAAACCAACTTGCTAGCAAACAATGCCATACTTCTCATACTTTAAGATGTCCATTTTACCAAACCTTTTGATACTGCATAACTTTTTTTTTTCAAGTTTCACAAAATCTTGCACTTTCTGCCATTGCAAGTCTGTATTCAGGAGATTAGTTCCATGCTTTACATTTGTTTCAGACAAATTTTGCTTTGCATGGTGATGTTCTGGTTTATCTTGATAAAATATAAACTGTGTCATGTCTCCCTCTCATACCAGACAGAGTCACTTCGTCATGATGTACTTTTTTGGATCGAATTGAATAGGCAGAGGAACGATGATGCTGTTGTCGACGATGAAGTTAAGCTAAAGCCTTACGGTGTCTCAAAACCTCATCATACCTAACTGATATACCAAGATGGTTCAAAATTTCAATAAGAACACTGCTCTTGCAAGTTTCATAAGAAGCTAGCCCTTAATCAAATGGAATTGTGTTTTCTTCCTCCGATTATTTACAGCGTAACATATCATTTGGAAGATGGCAACAATGTGAAGTTTCTTTATCTTATTCATTCCATCACTTGAAGTATCTTCATGCTTGATTTCCACTGATGTGTTAATGTCATTAGTAACTATCAACATCATCATCATCACTATTATCATCAGCAGTGAAATTGGCTGGTGTTGTATTGGAGTCATCTCTTACTGCTGAAAATCTCCTGGTGCACCTTGGACCCTCTTCAACACGGCCATTTCTTTCTGTTTCTTGTAGAACTTGCAACTCGACAGCATGTCTAAAGTTTTCCGATGTGTGTAAGCTTTGTAACATTCGTTGGTCATATGATATATACTACAAATGATTCGTTTGGTCCACTTTCTCTCAGTCGTTTTGATACATGGTCTTTTCGAACATAAGCAACTTCTAAAAGTCGCTTACGTCCATTTTCACTGCTTGTTGTTGCGCGTTTTTCGGACAAATAATGCATTTCTGAATGTCTAAACCATCAATTTCATCAGCTTTCCTTGTTAGAGCAATTCCTTCCATTTTCTTTGCCTTGCACAACACTATCAGTTCCTTTTCCACTACCACACTTTATTCGAGTTGTATGAATGAACTGCTACAGATGCCGGTTCCGCGCCTTGAAACTAAAATGACAAAAGGATAAGATTCCAGTATATGAAATGAAAATCATGTTAAACAAATTTATTTCTTCTTTTTCTAAGCCATTTTCCCAGTTAGCTGGGGTTGGTCTTTCAGATCGCTGCCTGTTTCTACCTTGTATCATCATATCAGCTGTGACACCACACTGCACCATATCGTTCCCAACACAATCTCCCCACTTCTTCTTTGGCCGGCCGTGGCCTCGGGCTCGTTTTGCACTTACTTCTATAGGATCTATACGGTGAGCTACGTATTTCAAAGGTCTTCTTACATGCCCAAACCATCTCAGTCTACTTTCTTACAGTTTCTCTACTACTGGTCTCACCTTTACTGTTCTCTGGATCACTTCATTCTTAATTTTGTCCTTTCGCGTCACTCCACACATCCATCCCAGCAGCTTCATCTCCGAAACATGCAACTTCTGTTTCTCTCTCTTCTTTGTCGTCCAACATTCTGTTTCCTATTAGAGCTAATTCATCAATATAGCTACTATATGTTTTGCTTACAGGGAAACAGGATTTAGAAGCTAAAAAAGCTGTATACATTTCGAGAAATAGTCTGGCTGCTAGATACATTTCGGTGTGTACGGTAAAACTCACTTAGAAATGGTTCTAGTAGTAGAAACCAAAATTGTCAATATCGGGGAAAAAAAGATCGACAGTGACAAGTTCTTACTCCGTTAATCACTGTTGACAATATTTGGCCAATTTAGAACTATGTTCTAAAATCTTCGGGTATTACAGGGGTATAAATAGACGTGACTATGTCAAAACAATTACCTGAGCACTATATTGGCCGCCCTTTGAAATGAGGTTATTACAAAAGAGCTATCACGGTGCCAAGTAAGCACCCTGGTTTTTTACCATCAGTGGACCTACTAGGATCGTTTTACATTGAGTGTTCGTGTATACATCGAAATGCATACAGTTTCGTAGCCAGCAACTGGACTACCAATATTATTATTGTAGCAATTCTTTCGTAGTCGTGTGTCTTCTTTAGTCTACAGGGCGTGGGACATGAACTTAAGTATTTCATTTTTGAATAATAATAATAATAATAATAATAATAATAATAATAATAATAATAATAATAATAATAATAATAATAATAATAATAATAAGAAGAAGAAGAAGAAGAAGAAGAAGAAGAAGAAGAAGAAGATGATGATGATGTTGGTTTACTCAGTCATGGCTGTCACAAAAGAATAGAAACTCATGAGGAAATGTGTATAACTATTCGCCTGGGATCATTTACTTAGAAACTACTCAAAGAAATGAGTGTTCAATGATTAATTTCCCTTTTTTTCAATACCTACATGCAAATGTTCGTCTACAGTTCTTGTGTACTTTTGATGTATGCTGTGTCTATTTTGGTTATTTCTATATGTTTATTTTTAGTTACTGTTTTACTGATTTTTGTGTCTTTTTTCTGTTTGAAGTGTCTAAATACCTGCAGGATAGTAACCTATAGGGTGTCAAGGTTGCCCAGTAGTAGAATGCTTTCATCTGGTACCAAGAGTGGGAGATTTGATCCCAGGTCATGTGAGTTCGTAGCGGATGACATTGAGAGAGAGAGAGAGAAGGAAGGTTAGAATTGGAGAAAAATTGATCAGACTGCACACATATACAGAGGAAAATTGTGATTTTGTGAAGGATAAGAATCAAACTATTGCAGTCGAACATTTAGTAGAAGTTTGAGAAATAAAGTTTTTAGTTTTACTTCTCATTATTATTCCTTATATATACTACAGAAAGTGCATGTTTAATAAAGGAATAATCGAGAAATTAAATTTTTGTACGCTCCAACCAACAATCGAACCACTTGCACGAAAGATACACGAGCTAGTTATTAGACAAGCAAGGAGAGCTTGTAGAAGATCCAGACTCACGTGCAAACAAGATTTCCCATTGATTACAATGTTAGTTTTCCCTTCTAATTAAGTAGTCCCTTCTAACTCCTATACCCTATGATCAGATTTCATATTTTTTAACAAAAGAAACACTGACCAAAGCTTAAAACCCACATATCCTTCTTTAGACACTATCGACAATAAATGAAAATACAGACATATACATAGTCATTGTTATGACAAAGTTTAAATTCTTTATCAGTCATATATATAGTCATTGCTATGGAAAAGTTTAAATCCTTTTAACAGACATATACAGTATATAGTAATTGTTATACTTTTTTTTTCTTTATTCTTCTATTTGCTGAGGCCTTCAGCCAATCCCGTAAGTCTTCTTGTTCACTTTCCAACTAATCACGTTCCGCCATTTTTGGTTCTTATAAGGGCCTTTGTTTTATTTTCTTCTTGTCTATGCTATCCAAACTTCCTTGTCATAATTCATTAATAAGTAAGCCTCTGTCCAGTTCATCAGTTTATCTCTTCCTACCTTCTTTATCCAATCTGCTTCTTTCCACTTCCTAATTATCATTCTTTTCTCCATCTCCGATACTTCCGTCTTATCCAAATTAATTCCGTGATTCGTTTACTTAACATGTTCGTATATGGCATTGGTATCTTTCTTCCTCCTAACATTATCTTCATGTTGTTTTATCCTTTCTTTCATTCTCTTTCCTGTCTCTCCTATATGTGACATATCACAGTCTTCACACCATACCCTGTAGACGACTCCTTCTTCCTCAACATTAATCTTTTTAGTTCCTTTTCTATTCTTCTTCTTTATTGATCTTAATAAATTTTCTCCACTCTTTCTATAAGTTCTGACCTCTCCTTTCTTAAATAAATTCTTCAGTTTCTCCGTTTCTTCTCCCATACTTTCTATACCATGCCATTTTCCACTCTCATCCTCTTCATTCTTCTTTCTCCCTCTCTTCCTCTTCCTGCGTTCTTCTTCCTTCTCTAACTCCTTCTTGCTTTAACCGTTCTTCTCTAATTGTCTGTAGAATTTCTGTATGCTCTCCTTCCTTCCTTCCTCTTCGTCCTCCAGCATTTCTATTCTTCTTATCGTATTTGTTATGAAATTTCTCTTTGTACTCCTATCCAAGTCGCTCCTCTCATGGCAGTACACCCCCGCTGAGCACTCTTTCTGGTACCACCTCGTAACCAGCCATTCTCCTTGCTTCATGTCTAAAAAGTTTATTCTTCCATTTTCTTCCAACTCCATGTCCAAGCTTATGCCTTTTTCATTATCTTCCATACTATCTTTGAAGTTCTCTAATTGTCTTCTAGTCCCTTTCCACAAGCCTAGACAATCATCCACATACCTACAAAACATGATCAAGTTCTTACACCCTTCTTCTTTCACCTTTTTCTCCCATTTGTTCATAATTATTTCTGCTAGTGTTTCTTTTGTTAAAATAATCAATCCAAAGTCATGGATAGTCTTTATATTTTTTACTAATCTCGGTTAGTACTTATACGTCATTTCTAGATTCCCGATTGTTCAAGGGGGGCGCAGTGGTTCAGTAGTAGAGCGTTCACCTCCGGTGCTTGGGGTCCCTGGTTCGATCCCAGCTCGCGCCGTGTGACTTTGTGGTGGACAAACACCGTGCTCGTGGGTTTTCTCGGGGTTCTCCCGTTTCCTCCCACTTTCTTCATTCCTACATTTTACTCATCTCTCATCATCACAACTCCTTTAGCCTAATCGGCATAATCGTGGGACGTAAAACTTAAAGATTTCATTTCATTTTCATTTTCCGATTGTTCAATGAAAACTTTTACTTGTGAGACCTTGCAATAGTTCAGCTGAACTTTGTCAACTACTATGCACCTTAAATATTGTTTTTTGCAACATATTGCAATATCTGTTTCAGTATTTATAATAAATAACTATTCCTAATAGAAATAAAAGTACATTTCCAATTTTATGCCTCAAAAGTGCTGACATTCTTGAGATGTGCGAGAAGAACATGGTTCTTCAAGTAGCATTCCTAGTGTATGAGTCGTTAACATCGTGGCTTCATAACCGAGAAGTTCTCGAAATGAACCTCTGAAACCTGTGAATTTTTTAAAATTCTTCATTCTCCAAGTATTAAAATCTACCTCTCCCTCCGTAATCATCGAATGATTCATAAGGAGATGTCCACCTTTTTACGACATCTGCTGATGTGTTGCTCGCAGATTCGACCGTGAAACTTTGATTCTTATGCTTTACAAAAAACATAATTTTTCAGAATATGGATGCTGTCCGATCATTGGTTTCTCCAATTCTAACCTTGGATGTGTGAATGCATCCCCTCTCTGCCCCATATTTGAATCTATCTTCCTCCTGTCTCTCTCAACCAGATATAAGCGCTCTACCAATGGGCCATCATGGCTCCTAATAGGTTTGTTGTCAGTAGGCTAAGGATAGTTAGGCACTTCAAGCTAGAAACATAGACACAAAAATCAGTGAAACAGTCGCTTTCGTTCTGGACATTTCTATGATCAAGATGGTCCTCGCAGTGGGCAACCAATCAAAGAAAAATGGATGATATTCTGGAAAAAGTTGAGCAAGACCGGGATGATATCGCCAAAGACCTAAACATCCATCATTTCGAGAAAATTGACCAAAAATGGCTTCTATCCCTTTGTTGTATGCAACCCGTCTTATCTTGTTGAATTTCTGGTTGCAGCTATTTTTAGCTTTTCTCCGGTGTTGCATGAATTATGTGATTTTTTTAAAAATTTATATATATTTTTAATATTCTATACAGATAAACATTCCGTGGGAATTGCTTACTAGATTAGTGACAATAGCATCGACATATAGCAAACGGTTTTCGAGATAAAAATTGCGTATAACTGGTCAAACTTCCTCTTTTTTTAAGTCGATTAAAAAGGCTGGGTCACGTGACAACTTACTTTAGATAAGGAATTTATATTTCTGTACTGAATTTCATCTTCCTAACATAAGAGGCTTGTGAGATAGGATTCATTTTTGACGTTCATTTTCATTTCCTCACCTCCTTAGACAAGGGAGTAACCATGGAAAAGATAAATGGGTGTCCAGATGCCAAATAGAAATCGTCTATTAACTGTTTATTGAGACATGTTTTTTTTGCAGCGAATGAGGAATATTTATAATAGAACAAGTAGAAGTGCCCGTTCTTCGTGCAGGAAAAACTAAGTTTAATAAACATAAAACCAAAACTTAGAATATTGAAAAAATGCCCATCCTTTCTCCTTTAGAAGCGGAAGTTTCGAAAACGCCACAACACATTTTTACCTATTTTTGATTACGAGTCTATGTATTGAATTTCGTACCTCCAACTCAAATGAATCATCACATTAAACATCTTCTGAGCAAAGAGTCAAATATTTTAATACTACAAATTGTCCCTTTTAAAAGTCAAATTTTTGAAAAGGCTGAAACACGTTTTGAAATTATTTCAATTAGAAGTTTATATACAGTATTTCATACCTCCAACTTAAACTAATACTCATATTGAGTTTTTCTATATAAAGAAGCAGAAATATGAATATTGTAGAATATTCCTTTCGCATATTAGAAGCAGGATTGTCAAAAGCGTCTAAACATGTGTCCTAAACATGTCCAAACATTTTTAATTACGACTTGAAATACCGAATTCTACACATCTAATCTGAGTGAATCATCAGATTTAGCAGTTTCAGAATGAAGAGTCGAAATTTATACTATAAAAATTGCTTCCTTTTCCCCATTTAAAAATGGATTTTTTAAAGAAAAAATGAAGCAGTATTCAGTTACTTTTAAAGGAAAACTCATATACTGAGTTTCATCTTTCTAACTCGAGCTACTTCATTTTGGGGGGAAAATGACTTGAACACACTTTAGCCTTCCTTAGGATACATATTTCAAAAAAAAAAAAAAAACCTTTTTCATTCCTTACTTTCATAGCAAAAGGAGTTTCCTGTTCAAATTTTGCGTTTTCTATTTATAATAGTATGGGCTTGATGTTGATGAGAGGATTACTTTTATTTATTATTTTATTTTATTTTTACTTATTTTTTATATAAGAATATAGATGCGAAAGAAAATATTCTAAATCATGTCAACACATTACAACTATTAACGAACTTTCTAAATGCAATAATCAGTGGCATAGCCAGAAATATATCATGGAGAGCGATAATAATTGCCATTACGAAGAAACGAACTTGCACACACATATAGACCTACGCCAACAATTATGTGGCGTCACCGGTTGAACTGTGAGTCATGTGATCGGCCAGAATAGTTCATGGGCTCTTGCGACACAAAATTTAATATTTTCTTTCGGTACACAGAAATAAGGTTAATTGCAGGTGAGACAGATAACAAAGAAATTACATTTAGTTTTCTTTATTTATACAGTATTGAAATGAAATGAAATCTTTAAGTTTTACGTCCCACGGTTATGATATACCGACTAGGCTAAAGGAGACGGTGATAATGAAATAATGAATGAAATGGTGGAATGAAGAAAGTGGGAGGAAACGGGAGAATCCCCGCACACGGTGTTTGTAAACCACAAAGTTACACAGTATTGAAATACTGACGACATTTACTAAGTAGTACTACATTAAACTTCCTGGCCCAACAGCCCACGAAAGGCTATTGCCAGCTGGATAGTTTACATTCAACTTTGAAGTGCTTCGCCAGCTTATCGGTTCCCAGGCGCCATTATTTCTGGCTTTCTGGATTGGAATTCGATACCTCTTAATTCAGGCAGCTCCCAATTGACTTATGATGCTGGCTCAATACCAGAAAATACAGTCAGCCTTCTGCCTACGTTACTGCTGGATTAATCATCAACTTCTCTACTCTCGTTTACCTAAACAGAGGCATTCAGTTGCGATTTTAGTACTAATTACACTATTGGACAACAGTGTCCGAGTGTGATATTGATTTCTACCTTTTTACCACTTTTTCACTTATGTAAAGGAGAACATGCACAGATGAACAAACGAACTTCTTATAACATTTATCGCTTTTCTTACGAATAGTTTATTTGGACATTTCCTACAAGTTCTGATACTAATTTTGCATAGTATCATACCCATGTTTCAACTGCAAATAATAATAACAATAATGTTTTAATTATAGTGCTAGGATCAGCGATCAACCAATTAACAGAACTATGTCATAATTACATTTGTACATTTAGAAGTGTAAACAAAAGAAACAAGAGAATAAAATGCTCACTTAAAGCTTGACTACTTATCATATAAACTGTTGATATATGTAAACTCATGAGGGAGCAATTATCTTAACCTATTAGAGATTTTTTTTTTTAATTGCAGTTTTATACAACCTACCTAAAATAGACTATTATACTTAATATATATGTAAACAAGAAAGTTCTGTCGCCTTTTCACCCAACACTTTCGAACATCGATATGTCACCTAAGACGTACTTGGAAGATCAAAAATAGTCCCCATCAGTATTGACGACCCTCTGCCAACGTTCTGGAAGGCCATGGATTCCATCGCGGTAGAACATGCTGGGACGTGAAGCGAAGAAGGTATCAAGTGCATTTTGCACCTCTACTAGGATTTGAACTCGCCTCCTCTAAGCTGATTGTCCAAGGAACGGAACAGGTAATAATCGGACGGTACAATGTCCGGGGAGTATGGCGGATGGAATAATGTTTCCCATCCAAAGCGTAGAATGGTGTCCCGGATCATCCTAACCACGTGGGGCTTAGCGTTGCCCTGTAACAGGAGGATCCCTTTGCGATTCAGAAATGCTGACTCCAGAGTTTTAAGTTTTTCTTTATCACGGCTCAACTACTGACAGTACACAGTTGCATTGATGCTCTGATCAGCTGGTACCAGTTCCCGATGCATAGTGTCGCGAGCAGTCCACCAAACACACAGGAGAACCTTCTTCTGGTCCTGTGCTGGTTTCGGATGTTTTGGAATCGTTTCATGGTATGCTAACTAATGATGACGGCGCTGAGGACCCATTTCTCATCACATGTCAACATCCTGTCCAGAAATGGCTACTTCCTCAGACGAGACAGCAAAGAAGCACAGGTGTCTGCTCGTGTTGCCTCCTGGCTCGGAGTCAAATCATGTGGGACTCATCGACCCAACTTGTGGTACTTCCTAAGTTGATGGAGGTGCTGCTGAATGGATTCTCCACTCACACTGAATTGTAGTCACAGTTCTTCACATGTCTGCTCACTGTTCACCTCAATTGCTGCCTGAAGATATTCATTTTGTACATGTGTTGGTATTCCGGCACGTGGTGCATCTTTGAGTGTTTCTTCACCGTCCTTAAACTTGTTAAACCACATCTGTACTGTCCACGTAGTCACGACACACTCACCAAACGCCTGGCATATCTTCCAGCCCGCTACACCGCCTTTTGACATCAGTTTGAAATTGTACAGCATACATGCCCTTATGACGCTCTGTGGAGATCCCATATTCACTCTGTCCTTACGCAAGTTCACGGAGTAACTGAACTGCTACTTCATTCCCTGTCTTGCTCTAACAGTAGGAACTTTCAGCAAAATATTTTCTCTATATCAATTCTCTATAGCTGGGTAGTTCATTATTTCCAAAGTTCTGTATTGTGTCCGATCATGTAACACATCTCGTTTTCAGTTGGTCAAGTTTTAAAAATATGTTCCACTGTTCGTAATTATAATTGCTAAAATCGTAGATTAAAACATAAGTATTTAATTAACCTCATTTACATTCGCTCTAGTTTTTGAGAATGAATCTCAGCTACAGAAATCCCTACTGGACATACATATTCTAATTTCAGTCTTACAATACATCTTATTGTATGCAATATAATATTGCGACAGTATTGTTAAAATTCTTTTACTGAGCTGATTAAAAACCTTAAGGCTTTCATGAGATCTCTGGTGATCATCTTTACATATTTATCAAATAATTTTTTCCGTCAATTTTGCACTTACGTCTTCTATAATTTTAACTTTTTCTAAGTAGACTTCGTTTATATAATATCTGGTCATCACCTAGTTTGATTTTCTCATATGACATAGCTTTTGCCTTATTTACATTAATACTCATTTTATTTTAATTAGCCTAATCCATTACTATATTTATACGATGTAGGAAACATTCTATTTCAGTATAATCTCTGATGATTTTGTAGTTTAATATCGTCTGCATACATCTGAATACAATGTCATTAACTAATTCAGGCAAATCATTCATAAAGACCGAGAACAGTAAAGGCTCCAAGGAAGATCCTTGTGGTATCCCTCTTTGAATTGTTCCAGTATCAGGGAGTGTAGAATATATCTTTATACATTCTTTCTGACAAAAAATTCTGAGACCATTTTTGAAATCTTTGAGTCAACCCTCTAGCTGATAACTTGTAGAGTAAGAGCAAGTGTGGCACAGAATCAAAAGCCTTGACAAAATCTACGCGTATATAATATCCGATTGAAGCTATAGCCTTTGAAATTTCCTGGGATATTTGAAGAATATTGGTGATAGTATAGACTTTACTTAATTTTTACAAAATCATGTTGACACTCACGTGCCTGACACTTTAATTTAAAATTGAATATATTCTTAAATAATATAATATTTTCTGAAGGCATTTATTATGATAATAGATCTGTAACTTTTTGATCGTGTTTATCATCTGATTTGTAAACTGATATAATAAACGATATTTGCAGTAATTTGGAAATATAGATTTTGTAGAAAAATGTTATATATATATCTTAACAAGTGTTGGTATTAAGCCTTCCTTACAATCTTTTATTGCATAACTAGGTATGTACACTGTGTAATCAGGTCCCACAACATATCGAGATTTCGATTTTCTAATTGCTTTAATTACGTCACCATCTGTTACATGTGGTTTATCTATCAAATTTCTAAAATACTTACTAAGTAGCGTTGTATGTGTATAGTATAATAATAATAATATGTACTGTATGTATGTATATAACTTGTGTAGTCTATGTAGGATGAATGCTGTCACATCCTGAAAGTAGACTTTCAATTCTCTTATAGTATGTGAAAGTTCGTCTCTCCTGAAAAAATCATGAGCCCTTCTAAGAAAAATTTTCTGGGTACATCCCAATTCTTAGGGCACACATTAAAAAAAAAAAAAAAACAAGTGACATGATAAACAATGGCCTGAGCTAAGTGTTGTGCTCAAAACTTTCGTTTAAATGGTTTAGCTATTTTTCTGTGATGATGAGACAAACAACGTCGAAGCAATTTCATAATATTAAAGAAAAATATTGAAATTTCCCCTTTCCCCTCTTAGAAATGAAAAACTTCGCAAAATACACACACTTGTTTTTAATGAGTTTACATATCAAATTTCATACCCATAAGATGAGAGGATTGTGAGAAAGGCCTGCTCTCTTTTGATATACATTATAATCTAAACTTTCTCCCTTTTAGGATATATTTTGATCTAAATGCGAGCGGTCCCAGGTTCTATTCCCGGTGGAGATACTCGGTTGAAAAAGTGTAACAGTTTTTTCAGGCCAGCCATCCTGAGTGAAGTTTTCCTGGGTTTTCCCAATTTACACCAGACAAATGCCGGGATGCTACCTAGAATAATGGTCCAAGGTCGTTTGCTTCCTACTCCATTTCTCTCTTCCTCTCCAATTCCTCTGGCAGTATTGTCACCAAGATACGTCATCCCTGATATGTGACGGGCTAACATGGTCATAGAAGCCGATAGCCCAGAAATGTAATTCCTAATCCTAATCTTACACTTTTATCCAAGCGACATGATAAAAACTCGGATCGAGAGTAGTGCTAACTCAGTACAAAAATTCATTTCAAATGTTTCAGACATTTTTCTGTGATAATCAAACAACTATCTTTGATCTAGTTTTTATATTATAATCGCTGAAATGCCCACTCTTTGCACGGGAAGAATACATTTATAGAATTATTCTTTGCAGAAAATGTAAGTTCCTTCACTCTTTAGGATACGCATTTCAACCAAAATATAAGGTCTAATAATAAAAACCCAGGTAGACTCAAGTGCTAACTACATATACATAACATGAACTTGCATGTTCAAAAATTAATTTTAAAAGGTTGGTACGTTCGCTCGGTTTGGCCATATTTTGAATACAAAATAGGAAGATATTTTAGAAGTTGTTCACTTTCCCCCCTCTAGAGGCGGAATTTTGGAAAACATTGTAGCGCGTGGCCATACAATTTCAATGAAGAATTTATATGCCGAGTTGTACCGAGAGTATAGAGGAGAAGTTCGTGAAACACTTTTTTTTTTTTTTAATTAATTCTACTTCGCCATTTATCATACGAACCTTAATAAAATTAGCAAGATAAAAGCGCAGTCCGAGCCAAGCAGTCTTACTAACTATATTCAAAAATTCATTTTGAAAGGTTTACCCGTTGTAACGCGTGTTAAAATATTTCTAAATACCCAGCCCGTCGTCATCCTGGAGGACGTAACTACTGAACACACACCCCACAGTAAATACCGTTGAGGACCGAAGTACTCTGCCAAAAATACTTGCTTAGTTACAGAATAATAGAATGCAATCGTATCTATGTATTTTTAAAAAATATTTTTCTTCAACTCATTACACCATTTTTCTGTCATAGACAGACGACCTCAATGTAATTTTTATACATCGTACTAGGTTATGTCCTCGCGTGTTATCGCGGACAACAATTGTCGTTACTTCCTCTCCCTATCTTTATAACTCCTTTTCGTCTTCGATATTGAATATGTGCAAGTGAATAACGCACACTGTGTAGTTTAAAGCCTAGACAATGAAACAAGAATATACATGGCTTCAAAATTTCTCTGTTCTACAACAAGAATATGAATAGTTTCAAAATTTCTGTGTTCGTTGCTTAATAGTTGTTGATTTTTGGTGAGTGTCATGTAGGACATTCATGTAGAACATGTGAATGTCACTTAGAAAATCATGTAAATCCCTAACTTTCCTTTAGGGGTCAGATTTCTCAAAACCCTTCTTATCTACAGCCTAGTGTCCAAGTAAACATTTATATAAAATTTCAAGGTTCTATGCCTAATTAAGGTATTACGGAGATCTCGAGAACGGAAGAAGAATTAAGCCCCTACATCCTGTAGGGGTAATGGACAAGGAGAACACTTGAACAAACTCGAAAATCCTACACCTAATAGTTTCGGAGATTTGTTGATAAGTGAAGCAGTAAGTGAGTCAGTGGATTTATTCATATGCCTAGAATATATCCATATAGTTGAAACACCCCTTATTCGAATAGGGAAAATATAAATCCATAGAATGTACCGTATGTAGAATGTATCCCTTCTTCCCTGAAGATACACATTAAATTAAAACAAAATGTTAAAAATTTGTAAGGCTCCCCCTTTTCACCCTATCTATATACTCCCTTTCCAATAGACTCTATCTATTTTCACTCCTCACCCCCACGCCGATGGGAGATAAGTTTGGACTTAAATTGCATCGGCAGTGTCACTATTCATTTCAGTAACCTCGAAAACTATGGATTGGACACTTATATCGATCGATTATTACTACATGACTCCCGCTCCCCCTTTTAAAACGATAATTTGCAAAAATGTCATAACACTGGTCAGTTTATTTTGAATAAAGAGTTTATATACCGAGTTCAGGGGTAAAAGTGAGGGGGAACGCGGGGGACAGCATTCCCGCTTCCAGGAACTATCTGTGGCGTTCCCCCACTTTCTAAAAATTACAATGTTCAAAGATTCATGGGGAACGGCGTGACGTCATGCGTACCCCTACCTTTTCAGATTCACTTTTACGCCTTGAACGAGTTGATCTTCCAAAGTTGACTGATTCGTGTAATACTCAAGTTTTTCGTAGCCCTAAATTGTAACCTTTCCGCTTCCCTGCATTTTTTATAAATCTAATATCATATGATCCTTAGGAAATCATGCCAAGGTTCACTTAAACTGGATCAGTGGGTATTGCGTGATGCGATCAGACTAGTGATGAGCGCAAGAGTCTTGGTCTTGCAGTTTTTGCAAGAGTCTTGCATGCAAGACCAAGACCAAGATCAAGACCATATCTGCAAGACCAAAACTCTTGCGCAAGAGTCTTGCACAAGTACCGGCTCAGTTGTAGAGCGTTCATCTTTGGTGCTGGGGCACCTGGTTCGATCCTAGCTTGCACCATGTGAGCTTTTTTGGTGAATAGAGACAGTGTGCGTAGGTTTTCTCGGGGTTTTATCCTTCCTCTTACTTTCTTCATTCCACCACTTCATTCATTTCTCATCATTACCATCTCTCTTAGCCTCGGTGCATAATCGTGGTACGTAAAACTAGATATTACATCATTTCAAAACATACTAGTGGTATTTTTCTTCTAAAACTAAAGAGAAATGTAGTATTGAACATCGGTAATTCCGTACACCATAGGTGCCGACTACATGGGTATGGCATTGGCTCGAAGGATCAAGCATCCGTTAGAAATTTTTAATGTGTGCTCAAAAAATTAATATCAAAATAACATTTTCATGACATTGACAAAAACATGTTTATGTGACCGCAAGTTTGATTTCATGGGCGAGTGCTTATACGTTGAATAATTGTTTATCAATATAACTTTTAACCTCCTCAGGTATATGGCACACGAAGATTGAGCGATATAACATTATACAACGATAAATAATCCATATTCACAAGTGTGAGTAATTTTGTACAGTTATTTGAGTGAGTTTGGAGTTTGATGCTGTGTTTTTGTATTTCTAATATAGGTCAAAAGTATTTGTATAAGTTGAGTTTACACAAAAGACATGGACAGTTGAGTCGTTTTCAGTTTTTACTCAAGTTATATTAAAATATTAAGAGGTTTGATTATAATCGTTATTATTTTAATTTTTCTCTCTCTTTTTTTGGCCAGTATTGCTAACATATCATCATCATAGCTATTCTGCCATTATTGGCAGGTCACTTGTTGCAACTCAGAAGCTTCGATATACGGTGGTCCTCAGCTAGTCTCTTCGTCTTGACGTAGCAATTTTCTGTTTTAATACCTTCCTTCAACTACAGTCTTCTTTGCCCCCTCCTTCTCTTTCCTTCCACCGTATTCTCTAGCATGTCCTTCATAATAAAGTTCCTCCTCAGCCAATGTCCCAACCAGCATTTTTCCCTTCTCTTAACTACATCCAAAACTCTTCTTTCAACCCTTACTGCTTCTATTTCTAACACTTTCTCATTCATTTTCCGTTCAACCCAGCTAATTCTCACCTTTTATCGAAAGCCTCCATTTTTTTCATCGCTTTTGCGTAATGTCCATGTTTCTGTTCCATAGAGTACATATTGGAATCAGTAAAATAAAATCTCAATATTTAATTGGAAGTTTGTTCAATAAAAAGATTAGCTAATCTTAGTTGAAAATAAAAAAAATATCTGACGCCTTTAGAGCGTAAAAATAATCCATCAATTTATGGTATTTCAGTAATCTGTGCCTTCTTGATTTTCTTTCATGCGTCTCCCGATTTGGAAACCAGTAGAGTATTGAGTCTGTTTAAAAAATATAAAAAGATTACGAAACGATGTAATTTATCTTATACGTAGTGAAGCGTGGGGACCCATTGGAAAAAAAAAATAAAGGTCATCACCTATGTTGTATACTATCATCATACTTACACGAAGGTAAACTATATTTCACTTAGAAACATACATTGTATTTCTGTTACTATTGGCGCAATGTAGAATTTATCCAGAGTAAAATTTACGTATTAAAAGCATAAGATTTCTTAAAAGCAAGACTCTTACAGCAAGACCAAGACCAAGACCAAGACTGGGTGTGCAAGACCAAGACCAAGGGTTCCAGTGCAAGACCAAGACCAGGACCACTCCGGTCTTGGTCTTGGTCTTGCATTTGCTCATCATTAGATCAAACAAAAACTCATACTCATAGTAGAGATTGAGAAGAAAATACAGAAATTGAACCTTCTCCCTTCAAACGGTAATTTCCAAAACCGCTACAGCAGGTATCCACTTGTTTTTAATTAGTTTATGTAGATACTAAGTTTTGTTCTTCTAACATGAGGAGTTCGTGAGATTTTCTACTTTTACACACATTAATAATGTACATTGTAATAAGAGTGACATGACAATTTCAGCTCAAGAACAGTGTTAACTATGTTGGAAAATTCATTTCAAACGGTTCAGCCGTTTCCTCGTGTCGATGAAACAGATCATGTCTTTTATATTTTTATGTATAATAGCCTTATATACGAGTAGATCCTGATACAGATATCTATCTGAAAGCTCAATGATTTATTTGGAGTTTTGCGTGCCGATCAACAGGAAGCTATGTGAGACGTGGACCTATAGCTCAAGAGTCCTTATCACTGCGAAATTAAAATACCGCTAATTTTACAATAATTATGTGATATCTTCAAATAGATAAAAGATAATCGAAAAGTGGATCAAGACCTCTCTAGACGATGTTATTATGCATGAGGTACCATTATCACGAGTCGCCTAGTAGCTTTCCGTATGCAGGTATTCAGAAACGCAAAAATAAATACCGATTTTCTAAATGGCTGGAAATTGAAAGCAGATAAATGAGTCTTGATAATGGTATCTCATGCAAAACAATATTGTCTAGGGAGGTCTTGTTCCACTTTTCGACTATCTTTTATCTATTTGAAGATATCATATAATTACTGTAAAATTAGCGGTATTTTAATTTTGCAGTGATGAGGCCTCTTAACGTGGGATCCGAACCATGTAAGCTCGCACAGGGAATCGAACGGGTCCTCCATGCCGAAGGTGTGTACACTAACCATACAGCGACAAGAACGTTCTCTACATGGATGTAGAATAAGTAGAAAAAATACGGAGTGTGATTCCAAATTCTTCTCTGGATTATGTTGAAAAATCCAGTAAGTTCCATTGATTTTTTCCTTTTATTAGTTTAACGCCTCTCAGGTTCCTCTGAAATAGGTCGTACTTTTAGAAATAGATTAATTAATTGTAAGAGTTTCATCGACATCAATTTGGCGGTTCCATACATAAATTCTTGCAGTAAAAGCTTAATCGAAATTGGTCTACTGATTCCAGGTAAACATTCAACTATAGGCTATAATACAAAAATTACTTTTTAATATCATTTTAAAACAAAGAAAAGTACCGGCACCTTTCTTTAATTGCAAATTAAATACAAAATCTTTGAAGGTTACGTTCCACGATTATGCCCTGTCGGCTAAAGGAAATAGTTGATTAATCAAAGTAAATGATTATGACAGGAATATATGGAATGATCATGTGAGAGGAAACGGGAGAACTCTTAAACAACTCATGTAGATGATGCTGTTCCATCATAAACTCAGATGGCAGAATCGGGATTGAACCAGGGACCCCTTGCATCACACATAGGCCTAAGCGCTCTACCATTAAGTCACCGTGCTCCCATTCTTCAACTGTAGTTAATACAGTCATATCAGAAGTCAATATTCCCCTTGACTTATGCAGTTTTTCCATCTATACATCCTAAAGTAAGACTATTTATTGCTTTTATTTCTTTATTTTTCAAAAATTGAATTAGCAACTTAATGGCAATTTGTAAATACGTACAATAATAAACTCCGAGTTACAGTAATATTCTTGTTGTTTGAAAATGTTAACCATGATATCCTATTTCTTTTTTTTTTTTTTCAAATGTTAACTAATTGATCGATAACTTGAATCACTTTTCAGCACCGAAGTTAGACCTATTGTGTATACGAGACGCAAACAATGTGGAATCATATATGTCCTACCGGAATAGAGCTTGCATTTCCCACTCCAAAAGCTAGAAAACCAACATAGCTTTTAAAAATTAAAAAAAAAAGAATAATTACAGATGTAGGATTAAAAAATATTATTATTAAAATAAAGAACATAAAAAGAATATATGGAGGGCGTGGAGGTGTTTTTTTCTATAGCGCTCAGCTCTGTTACAAGGGATCCCTGATTCGATCCTATTCCAGACCATGTAAGTTTGTGGTAGGCAATATCGTGCCTTGGTGTAAGTTTTCTTGTTGTAGTTTTTTTTTTCTTTTCTCACATTCCCATCCCACAATGTTTTCCATAAATAATTCATGTCCATTAATTGTACGTCTCCGTTAGTCTACAGAATATAAATGAGGGACGTAAAACTTTTTTTCATTTAGTTTCATTTCATAAATATTATATATATATGTAAAATTCTGAAAACAAGAAAATATGGAACTCGAGCCTTATCCCAATACCTCTGCAGTGACTGCAAAACACATTTTTTAAGTGATAAAGATTCTTTAATATAGTTTAACTACTAAAGATATATTTAAAAAATGAATTTCTCTTAAAGAGCATCTTGTCATTTTCACTCGTATACTCGTATCTTTTATAATAAAGGAAAATAGCTATTACAGGAATATTACAAAAGTGTTGATGAAAATAGAAGTTATCAAATACAAAATCAGAAAGAAAGAAAAAAAAAAGAATTAGTAGTGTTACTGAGAATGTAATTATGCTGCGAAGCAGCAAATTTGAAAATAAAGCAACGCGTCGCTCCCTTTAATGGAAATCTTTAATGTGTGCCTGTAACTGGGTCTAGTGATTCAAAGCAAAAATATACATAAAATCCTTTATGGAGTCTAATTGAGACGAAATTTAGTTAGTTCTTTTATGTTATGATGTCTATTAAAGCACGCCTTTAAAGAGAGCGAATCAGAAACAGTTTGGTTTCTAGAGTTCTTTTTATCTGAGAGAATCATTAGGTCGTGTGTTACGCGACTGTAAAATATTAAGGCTTTCAAGTTACCGACGATAATGAGCGGTTAATGCACTCGAAGGCACGCTTATTTCATTTCCCTCCTCCGCTCCCAGAGACTTCAGCAGCTGTTCCAGAAGTAGTCTGCGTTACGTAAGAATCGTTTTATGATTCCTTTCATTAACAACTCGAATTGACGCTAAACTGTGAATCTCTGAGCTGCGCTAACTTAATCCTCTGAAGAATCTTCGCTCCCGAGGTTAACAGAAACAATGAGACCAATAGGAGTTCTTCGTCACTCCTCCTTCTCTCCACCTCCACGCCAATCGCAATGAAGCGGTGGAAGCGCTAGAACCAATCCCTAGTCTGTTTGGCTTACCATGTCTTCCCCCACCACATCTCCAGCATAGGCCCAATCCAAACAAAACGCTTCGCGGTCCGCCATCTTGGGAACAACGTGTAAGCAGACGATAGTGTGTCATTAAGGGTATCGTGTCGTGAACTGCGGTTGAGAGACCAAAGACATCTGTGTTGTTTGGTGGGACGCTTGAAGCCGAACGGAAGTTGAAAAAAGGAATTTCTGTGTTGACAATGTTTAGTGAATGTTGGTGATACTGTTTCTGTCATTTGGTGGACAATGCAAAGGCTTATCAGTAGAGACCTTGAGGAAACTGTAAAAAGAAGAATGGGGGAGGACACTCCGAGACTATTAAGTGTGGCATACGCCCATAATGATTCAACAAGTGACGCGGAAGTTCTTGAGCGATCTGAAATGAGTGATGTGTCAGAAATTGAGGATGACGCCACTGGACGACGGCGAGTGGCGACCGCCGATGATGATGACGACGACGATGAACCGATGTCTCCCGTAGACTTAAGCCGGCATCTTTCTGAGGACTCTGTCACGTCCGCTGGCAGTTCTTCGGCGGGAGGCGAGAAACCGGGCGCACCTCCCCCAGCCAGGAGGTTAGCGTTTTCCGTAGAAAATATTTTGGACCCCAATAAGTTCACCGGGAGATCGTCGGTCACGTGGCGACCCCATGAACCCTCGTCGCCGGAGGACGACCTCTCTTCCAACGAACAAGGTGAGTTCCAAACTAGGTCGTAGCAAAGTTTTTCGTCAAGGGGATTACGGGGGAGGACATTCAACACAAAAGTTACAAAGGTGAAAGTTGTACAGAGTTGGTTCAAAATTTAGTTCTCTATGAAATGCTCTCCTCTTTCTTTAATTAGGAAGAGAAGAAAAACAAGTTTATTAATAATTCGAACTTGAATTACAAACTCAAAACTGAGAATTTATTGTTTTGAATAATTAATAGATTGAAATTTGTTTTTTCAAAATTATGTTTAATTAAGAAGTAATACATTACAATATTTTCACTCTGAAAATATTCCGAATTTATTGCTTAATATGAAAAACAAATACACACAAAAAATATAGAACAGTGATTTCATGATTATATTTCTATATGATAGATTTCTTTATCAAAATAAATCTTATAGATTTCTTTATCAAAATAAATCTAATTACCATTTTGCGAACATGTTTTTAACCTAAGCATATTTTTACTCCTCTTTTCATACTATCGATGATAATGGTTTAGTTATAGATTCACAAATATCACAAAGCAAGTGAATGTCCAAAATTAGTATATGTCTTATGATAATATATATTTATAACTTTCTAAAAATATATTATTTGTACACTAAGTTACACAGATAAACAAGTTTTGTGCAAATATTATTGTTGTGCTATTGAAAATTATTTTCTAAGTTACTGAAATAAAATTTGCAACTAGTTATGAGAATCTAATTAATATATTGATTTAAATCGATTGCTCAATATGAAAAAATCAAGTGAATTGTTCTGGAAATGAAACTCATGCTTACAAATATAAAAATACGTAAGCTTAGACATGTAAAATGTAGGCGTACTGTATGTCGATTTCCCTACATTTCAGTTCTCTTTTATGGGGACACTTTTTCTTAATATTTTGATATAAAAAAATGAATTAATGCTTCAGAGAATGATCCATTTGTATAGCAAATTTAACGTACATTTCTTGCTTGGAATAGCATGAAGTTTTAATTTGGTAAAATTCTTTCAGTGGTTCTCGCAGTAAGAATCTTCGCTTGAGCTTATCTTTTGCCTAAAAAGTAAACAAAATATGTTTTCAAGACTTATTCTAAGATGTAAGTAAACAAATAAAAGATAAAACATATATGAAGTTCACAATCTGACATCTTACTCACATGAAATATAACACAGGCTACATCATGAAATTAAATTAAATAAATGCAAAGAAAAAATTTAATGAAAAGTGCACATAAATTATATAGAAATAATACGAGTATTTAAAAAGATATTAAAGTTATATTCAATTTATTTTTATTTATTTTAATATAAAATGTTTCATTTTCAAAGCTAAAGGAATGTATGGCTTATTAGCAGCATCTCAGGTAATTTGTTACGTTTGCAAAGACAACATTATTAAAATTGTCCATATGAACGTTCTTTTTATAAAGTACACGATATTTCAGTATTAAGAATGTATAAAAAAACATACTTCGATTATAATAATATTCTCTAGTGTTATTACAAAACAGTACATCACATCTAATAATTGGCACTTTTATTTATATATATTTGACATGAACCAACAGTTCAAAGAGATATTTGAAATGGGTCTACATTTAATCCCATCAGGAATTAAACGCAGTAGCTTTATCTTCCTCACTTATTCTAAAGATGAGAGTGAATATTTAATGCTATTCATTTTTATTATTATTATTATTATTGTACCTATAAATGTTACTATTATTTAAGTCGTGTATTTAGAACACTTTCTTCATATTTGACGTTTGTTTTCAAGACGAAAAAAAATATCCTTCTGGGCTAGTGAAATGTTTCTTTCTTCTTACGACGAAAGTTTTTGCCAAATATTGGTTGTTGTAGTTCGCGAAACTATGTTTGAAAAGTGACGTGGACTTTTAGAACTTAAAAAAAATGTTTGTACCAGTTTGTTGCGTTTAGATTCTTTCATACTACTGTTCTAAGATTTAAGATTCTAACTATATACTTCTTTATTTACCTACACAAATGCAGAATGTTTTTTTTTTTTAAATTAGCGACTACAATAATATGAGTAAAATCGAATAAAGAAAAACTTTGTACGAACGCAAATCAAGCAAGAAGAAACATAAAAATGTGTTAAATATCAGTCACAATATTAGAACTGTGACAAATGAACTACTTTTTTTGGCTCTATTTTTCTAATAACGTATCGAGGTTTGAACCGAGACGAGACGAGAAATTTCCCCAGCCTTGTAAACATCAGAATTATGTCTCAAATGCTGTTTGGTGTTACATGACTCATAATTAAAAGCTATAAATTGATCAAGTGACTATACAATTTATAACGAAGGACATCGGCGTTTAAAGATGGGCAAGACATTACACAATATACTCCAATAATAAATATGATTTAAAAGTTATTATATCAATCCCTTTGTGAACCTCTCGTGACAAGTGAGGTGAAGGATTCTAGTAACTTCAAGACGAAATTAACAAAAATAAATCGGAACTTTGTACTTCAATAAATCAGAACTTTAACTCTGTGAAACGAGAAAAAACTTTACAAGAATCGAAAGCTCAATGTGATAACTGTATCAAAATGAAATATTTAAGAACTGAATATAGTTTATAAACATAAAATATGTTCAGAAATTATTATAGACAAGAAAGAATTCTCCCAGAAGTGAGACGAGATGATATTTTGTCAAATTTATGAGGTGAAATGAGTAAATTTTATTTCCCGTCTTCACCCATTTTTCCAAATTCTGGAAACTAGGTTTTTAATTCTTTTGATTTCTTTCTTTTTCTTTTCTTTTTACGCATTCTATCTTCTAAGAAGCTAACTTATATTTGAAAAGTTTATTGTGGTAGCAGTCATTCCAAATATGTGAAAAAAAAATGTTTAGAATATCGGGTTTGACACCTCTGCACCTAGCTAAATAGTTAGATTTTGACATTTTATTTTAATATATCCTCATTTAAAAAAAAATATGCGAGTGTAATCGGTAGAAAAATATTAATCGACGTTAGTCAATAAAATAACATATCTATAGATTTTGCGATCCAATTTATTTGTTGTATTTACTTCTTCGAGAAGGATTTTCATAAGAAAAGGAACTTCATCAGCAGAAAAATAAAATATCTTGCACTATTATTAACACAATTATTCTACACAGACAATCACAAGGTACTTACAGTATCATGAGCTAATTAAAAATATACTGAAAGTGTTCCAAAAATGAGCTTTGTGATTCCTCATCCTGATCAAATATACCTATTATTTTCCACTCAGTTATACAGATCAAATTTATTTTTAATGTTTCAATAGGTTTACATTTCTCTATTAGATCAAAATTTATTCTATGAACTATACCAAACATAGCTCAATATGATAACTATATCAAAATGAAATATTTAAGAACTGAATACAGTTTACAAACATAAAATATGTTCAGAAATTATTATAGACATGCACAAATTGTTATGGCTTAGCATTTAAAACTAATTTTATATTTAAGCCTATATTTTCTTACGTTTTCATAAGATTATTTGATATAAAACCGTGTGTCGTTCTTAAAAAGATAATTAAGGTGAGTGTAAAGATACACAAATTGCCAATAGATGGCAACAGGTTTTCTCTGTCTTTCCGCTATGCTCTGTGCAGTGTAGCAAATTCAGAATTTTTCTGTCAAGTTCAAGTTAGAAGTTTTGCTGGAAGCCAGTAATGCGAGAAAGTTTGCAGCATATTGCTCAGGAGTATAATAACTTACCTACGAATATAGCAAGATAATTTTAAAAGGGGGCACATATTGTCCTCGATTATTGCTTCAATTTTTTTGGACTAGGTTACACGTTGACTTTTCGGAAATTATCATCAATATTGTCACTTTGATGGGAATATAAAGCTCTCGTATCTACCATCATCATTCCATTTGAATATACCTGTGAACACACTAAGGAATAACATTTCCTTTATATTAAAACCTACTTCCACGGTGTCGTTAGTGCCCATTCACACATCAGTAGAGCAAATTATATGAATTAAGTTGTTTCTAATAATAAAATTGATGTGTGCACAAAGTAACTTAAAAATGAAATCTCACCGGATGCAAACATTTGTTATAAACAATTTGTGTTACAGTACATCAGACAGACTATATTTGTCTGATGAGGACAATTATATAGACAGTCTTATTATTTAGATACAATCTATCTATTATCTGAGTTACCTACTCTCATTTTCTTTGGATAATGTCTGATGAAGGTGGATAATCTTTCCTTGAAACTTAACACAGATTGTTAATAATAAATGCATAATTCCAAAATTGGAATGGACAGATTAACAATCTCAGTCTCTAGAAGAACTATTCTCTACTAACTGTTATATTTTCCCCATTCTGTGAAACTGTCTTAATAAATTATCATTTCTTCCTTCTACTAGTATAATATTGTTCAATATGATTTTAATTATATTTTGTTTCTTTGTTCCATTTTAGTATTGTGTCTTTTCTTTTCAACTTTTGTACTAAGCTACATGCACTACTCCATTAGTTGATATAGACTAATAAGGCGAACAAATCCTGAAATATGCATGAAAAAAAATAGGAAAACATATTGACTTTACTGGCAATTGAGGTTTCTTCATATTAACTTTGTTTAAATACGTCCTATCTAAAGAAAACTTGGAAATGAAGAGTAGATCATTTTATAAAGAAGATATTACGAAATGAAATATATATACACGAAATATATATATATATATATATATATATATATATATATATATATATATATATATATATATATATATATATATATATATATATATATATATATAATACTTTAAGAAATGTGTGTTTGAATCATTGATTCATTTGACTGTCATCTTCAAGCGAGTCCATGAATTTTAATTTGTTACTTTCATCTTAATTTTATCCATATCAATGTCGTTCTGATGAAAGAAAAAATATTTACAAATCACATTAAACTAACCATATATAACTACGAATAACTAACTAACTATATATATTTAATATATATAGCCTATATATATAGTTTGTATGAAGTATCTAAATGTTTCAAACTGTTTTTTTACCTGATTTCTTTTTGCTTTGTTCTAGTGAAAAAATGTTAATTGAACTTTAGTCCTTAGTAGTATTTTGTAAAGATTAGAATTATTTAAAGCCAATTTATTATTGAAGTTTCAGTACAGGAAGAAAAATTAATCATCAATAAAAAAGAAGGTTGTCAATCGTGGCCTCTAGGTACCTACCCGGCATTTATCTAATAGGACTGAGGGAAAACCCAAGTGTTCGGCCGCGAGATTTTAACCCTGAACCTCCAAATTGGGAATGTTGAACACTCATCTATGCTTACTCGAAGCATATATTTTTCAATGTTATTAATTGTGACATACAAATACAGGTCGTATCGATCGAATACAATTCGTTGTTCAATTTTATTTAAAGAATCATAATTTATTTTTATATTAAATTGGAAATTTGGTAGAAAATCGTCATTTTTCTCCACCATTCCCAAGTTAAGCTTTTGCATATGTTTAGAACATTATTTTAAGTAAAGAAATAAGTTATTTAAATTATCAACATATTTTTCTATTAATATCTATAAATTATTTGAATGTTTCTCCCTGACCTTGTTTATAAAAGAACAGTGATGATCGTTTGTTGTTTGATTTAATTTCGAAAAGCTTCTCATGAATAGGCTAGTCTTTTTTTTCGTATTGACTATAATCACATTTCTAATTCGTAATATGTAAGAAACACTAGCTAATTAACATTTTAATAATTAGATGTCATATTTTTGTAATCAAACATTACGTTTTTTTCTTTACACTTTTTGCATAGTAAATACAGATCAGTCACATTAACATTATTGACATAATTGCTTATTTCGTTTTATAAAGCATAGATCTATAACATTACAAAATTTATCTGAATCATACAAAATGAGGTATATTTTTGCTTAAATCTGTAATGCAAATTGCTCGATGGAAATATACGAGTGGAAGTATTGTACGCTGGGTAAATTTTCACCTTGTTTTCCAATATAGTAGTCAATATCTATATGCTAACATTTTGAAATAAACGTTATCAACAAGCACTAGGTAACTTAATATCGTTTTAATGTACGTATACGTGATGCACGCAACGAGTTCCCAGTCATTCGTATTATTCCCAATACTACTTAAAAAAATCTTAGTAAAGACTTTTTTAATCTTAGTAAAGACTTAAGTAAATCTTAGTAATCTTTAAAAAAATTAAAAAAGTCATTATATACTTAAAATTTGATGAGTTTATGAATAGCTTAATATGAGGTGACAATACGAGTATAGTACAAGATCTCTTAGTATAAGATTTGAAATTATCATTTGAAATTGTCTTATGTTAAGCCTCATATGAAATATATTTGGATAGCCACGAAGGTGATTCTTAATGTGACAAGTAAAGCTTATTTAGTTTACACATTCACAGTAAAATATAATGAAAGAATTTTCTTTAAATTTAAACACGAGAAACTAGTATATTTCCTCATTACGGAAATAAGTCTATTACAAGTACAAATTGCATTTTCTACATAGCTAATTAATTGTCTCTTCATTTACTTAAAATGCCTCAAATTTAAAGTTTAATGACGTTTATTCCATGTATTTTTTGTTTAAATAGACAATAACTTTTCTTTTACTAAGTCGAAATCCGACTGTGATGAATCATAACTCGGGAACGAAAGGCCTATGTATCATATTGTATCGTATACCAATTAGGCTTGCCAAGATCTACCATCATGCCAAATTTAAAATGAAATGAAATGAAATCTTTGAGTTTTACGTCCCACAGTTATGCCGGTTAGGCTAAAGGAGACAATGATAATGAGAAATGAGTGAAATGCTGGAATGAAGAAAGTGGGAGGAAACGGGAGAACAACGAGTATTATACCATTCAGAGCCTCCTTTAGCCGTTATGGGGAATAAAAATTCATTACGTGGCAACCTCGCCGATTAACTTAGAACCATTAGCATTGCCCTACGAATCCATCAAGCAGTTACACCAATTGTAACACAAACAAGTGCTGCTAGTGTCAACATGTATCGACTTTGTCATCTAGAAAGAATCAATGCAACTATTTGATAGATTGGTAGATCTTCTCTAAGGTTATTTATCTGCGACGTTGCCACATAATGCAATTCGTATCTCTAGACGAGGGCCCGAAAGATATACATTTATATTTGTAGTTTAGAACAGCTAATATATACCTATATGTTATAAAAGTTATTTAAAATATCTGGTCACCATGAATCTTTAAAACTCAGAAGGGAGCTTAAAGCTTAAAGGTATGTGCAAAATTACCAAAGGTAGACTTCATTCACATGTGCACTGAACGCACTATTTGAGTGATAACCTGTGCACCAATATATAGTTGTACTTTTAATACTATTTGCTATAATTTTAGGCCAAAATCTGTAGCCTTACTAATCAAATTGAATTTGTATTATTGTGGCGCCTGGTTTTAGAACTTGTCTAGCTCAGCAGATAATTTTTTTTGGATCCTGATAATATTTACTATCCATACAAACTATCCTTGTGACTTTTTTAAATGAAAAATCAAATAAAGAACGAAAATTCATATAATACAAACAAAAAAAACTGCATATATACAGTTTTGTTTCTTTTGAATATAAAACATAGAAACAGTAAACATAGTAACTTATTTAATTGTTTAAACATTTGAGAGAAGAAAAATGATTTCGGAGACCTGTCATGCATAATTTAAACTTTTCTATACTTTAAAAAGTACATTACAAATTGTTTGTTTGTCTGTTTAAAGTAACTTATAACGTACCGAGGTTAGAAGTATACAGTTTCATGGTTTCATGTGGAATGCAAACCACATCTGCTCCCACCAGGGACTGAATCAGAATCAATGAAAAAAAAAAAAAAAAACTAAACAGCAGCTAAGCAGACACACATACCTTCTCGCACTGACACAGAACATAGACAACTAGTGCTCGTAGTAGTATTAATAGTAATAGTTGTTCCGATCTTGCTTTCAATCGGGGAGTCACGTGTTCGAATCCGGTGGCTGTACTTCGCTTCTAAGCTTCAATTTTTACTCATTCTTTCTTTATAAATATTTAAAACTGGGGGCGTGCTTATTCATATCTTGCAATCTAATTCTATTATATAAAAGCACTGGCGCAAATCCTGGGGGTTGATGGGGACATATCCCCTCCAATCTTGGAACTGAGGGACTGTCCCCCCAATAATCCGATTCTGAAATGTGTTTTCTGGGGAGAAATGTGATGACTTGTTTCTGATTACCACAAAGGAAAGTGAGATGAAGTTGATGTTTCCCCAGAATAAGCCTCAAATCTACCCCCAATCTACCTCAAATCAATGTTGAAGAAAACTCTGCTCCCTTGATCTTTCACAACAGTGTTTTTCAACTTCATAAATATTTTGAACATCACTAAAAAAAAAAAAATAAATAAATAAATTAAAAAAAAGAACGGTCTTATCCGTCTCCCTCAATGTTAAAGACAGATTTTTGCCGCTGTATAATAGGTATGTGAGTATGTGGCGATACCGATCTATGCACAGTTAAGGCAGGCCCGTATTTAGGTAAGTGCTATTCTCTGTTCGAGCACAGGGCGGCAGAATTTAGGAGGCGGCTTTTTTTTAAAGATTCACAATACAGTAATATTTAAAACTAGCAATCCGAAAAGTCCCGCGCAAGTGCGAGAAAATATGCTAATGAGTTTAATTTGCTGTAATTACAGTACTTACTAATTAGCTAGCTTATCTGATTGTCTTTAAAAAATCATGCTCTTCCGCCCTCATCCTAAGGGGTCAGGATGAACTTGAAATTCAGTGACCTGGAAAGCTATGAATTCAACATTATATATATATATATATATATATATATATATATATATATATATATATATATATATATATATATATATATATATATGTTAACTTCGGCAAATAACGCCACCAATTCAACATATTGTTCTGGTGTTCAAGTGTTTTTATATCTAGCACCGTGCAAATTACATGAAAGATGGAGTGAACCCTCCGCTATAATGCAATGAGAAAACAAAGATCCTACACATACAATGTCGACCACAATGCACTGAGAATCGGAGTGAGTATGAGATGGTGTTATTACCAAATGTGCCGGCAAATAACGCCACTTGCTTTATTGCTGTGCTTGCAAATAACGCCAATGGAAAGGTGTTGGAATCGCAACGAAATACATTTTGAACACAACGAAATAATGTTCTTGGCAATGTGCTATCTGCTTTTCTGGTACACAAAATTCATAGTCACCGTACATGTCGTTAACTGGTAACTCTTGTGATGATTGCGAACCTCTTAACATAACAGCTGCAGTCATATGGAGCACTACTCGTCGGAGCCAGATAACAATGCACAACAAGCGTCACAAAATGTTCAGAAGCCACATTTAACAATGTTGTCAGAATCATATAATTCGTGAAACCAAATCTTGCATTCAATACATTGAATCCACGTTTTAAGACCCCTGAGATCATAGTAATATCCTCCACAGTCCCCACGGAGCACATTTCCATCGTTCGTCTTTCTAGAGGATGCTTGTTTCTTCGTGCCGAAGTGAAAGGGTCTAGTGTTATCAATACTCCTCTGGCAGTAAGATAAATCCCCTGGGATGAGATTTGCTCCTAGTTATTTTAGCTGTAGGCAGAAGCTCGTGGAGGGAATGGGCACTCGGTGGTGTTGAAGGAGAGATGGAGGCTTGTCATGTGTTTGGAAGTGTTGGTGGAGGGTGATGTTGCTCTGAGACATCATTTGGGGAAAAAGCGACATCGGGTATAGCATTTTTGTTAAAAGGATGCCTCTAGCGCTGAAGCCTGAAATTGTGGTCTGAGGTGTTGCTGAACGGAACCATGCCCGTGAAAACAGTTTTGGAAACTATAGCTTCCCAAGTGTTATTCCGGGATGCGTTCGTCGATAACTGTCAACTGCTTCAGAGCAATACAATTTTAACGATTTGAAAAAGCTCTTGTCGAGCGGTTGAAGTTCATGGGTGCAATGTACGGGCAAGCGCAGCAGTTTAATATGCATAGTTTCAGCAGCATTTAAAATGGTAATATCAAGATGACTGCGATGGCAATCTACAATAAGCAGTGCTCGGCCAGGGATCCGATGTCTGTTGAAATGTTCCAGATATGTACGGAACGTAGCCCTTTGTAACATAGCCTTTAGGTGTCATTGCATGGGTGTTACCTGGAGGAAGATCATCACTAAACTATTTTTTTAAATACTTTCTCTTGTATAACACCATCGGAGGGGTCTAATTTGAACCTAATATATTAGTGCACGCAATAACATTCACAGTTTCACCTGTTTCGCCATGTGTAGCATTAAGTACTCGTTTGTTCCCTTTCTGTGCCAAATTTTTTAGGCTACTGTTGTACGTTAGTTATAGTCCTGCATTTAATCTGCATTGTAAATAAGTTCAGGATTGTCACAAAAGGTTCATAGCATCAAGTGTATTTCCCATTAGTGTATACAATTCGTTCACATAGTTCTGTTGAAACGCATGAGTTTACCATAGCTCAAATTATCCGCTTTTCTGCACACGATATTCGAGTGTCTTGCAATGAAAGCATAAAACTAGACTTTTCCGGCTCTACCACTACAACAAAGAAAAACTTTTAACAGTAGTATTAGCTTCGATTAGCGATTAGATGGAGTGGCGTTATTTTCAGAAACAATAGACTTTGTTTTGGCCATTATTTCTATACCAAGAATAGCAGTCCTGCGTATTTTATATATATCATAATATGATGCAAGTACGGCCCTATCAACGCATGCCTTTAGTAATAGTAAAATCTCACTTTTACCCAAACAATTCGCCTACCTCGTTTGACACACTAAAAATTTGCGAGCTGTTTCCTCTGCTCCGCGGCTGTCACGTCAACATTTGTTCACCGGTTTCTCTTTACTGGTGCCTGGCTGACCTCTAGTCTTTGTGTCTACAAAGATAACAGGCATCACTGTTTATCACACACTCATAAGCGGTTACCTTACGAACCACGTGTTTATGCTAGCACTGTGGAAAGCTTTTACAACGACTCACCAAAGGTAGTCGTCAACCCTGGTTCGGCTATTCATATAAGTAAATCTTGAGTGGTAGTAATTGTTTACACATTAAAATATCTTCAATAATTATATCTACTAGTATTCTCACCTTTTCTATCGAAATTACAAGTCGATGATGAGTATTAAATGGTTTATTAGTTGATACTCTTTTAACGTATTTCCACACAAACTGTCTTGCAAACATACATGTTGATTAGGTATATATAAACAACTACATAGCAACGAATTATACCATAATGTATATTTCCTACATATATTAAAAACATTCTTCTTTTGTTATTTTGAATTAACATTATATCAAGTATAGTACTTGAATATGAGCACTTTCTGCCCAAGGTACAGGTAATTATTAAACGATACAAAATATCTCGTTGTATAAAAATGTCGCCCGACGATGGGACTGAATATAAAAGTTACAAGCGAGCTTGGCTTTTATATTTAAGAACCACTGGTCCGTTTACAATAATGATGTTATATTACTTATGTCCTTTACATTTTGATCGCCCCTCGTATATATATCTTCATTAAGCTTCATATATATAAATACATTTATAATAAATCTTTTATTCCATTATCATTTATCTTTTATTACAAAAACGTCGTCGCTTAATAATATAATTAATGAAGGGTGCGAAGTCAAAATCGTAAGAGGCAAATTACCTTTTAAAAACATAAGTCACAATGATTAACAATTTCAATCATTATTACAAACGGTGATGTTAAGGAAAAAAATGTTTGATCTTTCCAGGGCGCATTAAATAATAAAAGGCGTCAGAATATAGAAGAATCTTATTCGAGTAATATATAAGGTAGCGCATAAAGACAGTCGTCGGATAAATAGCTTAATAGAATGAACCTTATTCTTAACATAATCTTTGACAACAAATTCTCAACACAAATCCATATAATATAAATAACCTTTGCTTTTAATCAATTGTGAATTAAATTATAATTCTTCACATTAACAAGAGAGAATTAAAATCATTTGAAAATTATCATTGGTTAGTGAGAATTAAAGAAAATTAAATTGAATAAAAATAAAATAAATGTTCATGAAAATCTATAGCTGATATTGGTTTAACCCTTACTTCATCAATTGTAGTCAGCTTAAATTCGTATTTGTATATGATTCTAATAAAGTACATTGTACTGCACAATCGTTATTATGTCCCACACTATTTTGTACATGAATTGCGTCATGACTTTGATTTTGATATGAAGTGCCATCTCTTGCACTACGGTTATGTCTATCCATAGGATTTATAGCATTCCTAGAATTTCGCCATGTATTTTGACTGTTTTTAAGTCTACTTCGATTAAGTGATCTGACATAATTGTTGTCACGATTGGTTAGATTAGGTTGATTCCCAACATATCTTTGCCTATTTTGTCCGTTCTGATTGCTTAAATTCACTCGATTTAGGTTGTGTTCCGTATCGTTCGCATTACGGATATTTAGATTACGAACAGGTACAGGATGGTCTGGATTGTTTTTAATTTTGCCTAATCCTGCTTGATGATTCTGAGCGTGGTATTGAGTTTCATAACATTGTACAAGCATTAAGAGGTGATTAAAACTCATACACTGGGTAGAAAACAGGATCTGTTGTAGTTTAAACGGTAGCAAATTTCGAATTGATGCAATTACTCTAGATTCCGATTGCAACGGATTTACGACTTTTAATTCGTTATATGTATTTACAACAAAATCAACAACAGATTTGTGCAAACGAGGATTGAAAGGTTGATTTCTAATCGTGGCATCTCTGTTTGCAAGCAAAAAGTCATTTTCGTAATTTGCAATCAGCGCTGCTTTAAATTCCTCATATGTATTGACGTGATCTCGTACTGCTTTAAACCATAAAGAACATGGTGGGAGTAATAAATGAGGGATTAATTTCATATATTGCGATTTATCTATACACATTATATTGCACTCATCCTGAAATTTTTCTAGGAAAGAAGTAGCATTTTCGTTACATTTACCACTGAACTTACTCATAGCACGTATTTCACTCATCTTTACACTTAACTTTACCTTTCTTTCACCATTCCGTGTTCGTGTTGAGTGACAATTCCTACCTACTGCGTGATGTGTAGTTCCACCATCTCTTTTCCGCCCATCTGTGTTCCTTGGATGAATTCCTTCCAAAATAATGTCCTCATCGGATGGATTACTTGAAGATGATATAATGTGAGGTCCACGTTGATCTGCTACGGGTGAATGCGAGGTCATCTCCTGTGAACAAGGGAACTCCAGATGATCATTAACCATGTTGTTGTGGTATACGTTTTCCTTAATCTGTAGCGTCCTGATTTCCTCTTGTAAGGTGGATATCAACTGAGCATTCGCACGTATCTGGTTAGAATTATCCATGACCTGGATCTTTTGTTGCCGTACAGAAGATTCTATTACTTCCAAATCCTTTTTTACACAGTTGACTTCTTGAATAACATGGTTATAATTATCCTGGCAATCTTCAGATACTCTTCTTAGCTTTTCATCGAACTGTGATGTGATGTCACTCACCGCCAGGATAATAGATTGTTTCGTCTCTTCGGATGTCTGCTCCAATCGTTTACTTAATTCCTGATACTGTTTGCTGGATTCTTCGGATTTCCGCTCCATCGTCTGTTTTAATTCCTCATACTGTTTGCTGGATTCTTCGGATTTCCGCTCCATCGTCTGTTTTAATTCCTCATACTGTTTGCTGGTAGTCTGCTTTAATTCATTGAACATCTGAGCCAAATTTTGTTCTTGTCGCTGTAAAGCCATTAAGATTTTGTCTTCAAATGTCAACACTTCAGATACAACAGGAGCTGTATTTTGTTCTTCGTTACCACTGTCACCAATTTCTTTCTCCATTGTCTCACCGATCATCATTTTTCTTGTGATTATTCTACCACTTCTAAGTATAGTAAAGTTCGTAGTCATGAACCTTATTACAGAAGTAAATTCACCCTTACTTTTGTACTTCAGGATATGAATTTACAGAGTTCCCGGGTGAGGTAAACCAAAAATTTTACAACGACTCACCAAAGGTAGTCGTCAACCCTGGTTCGGCTATTCATATAAGTAAATCTTGAGTGGTAGTAATTGTTTACACATTAAAATATCTTCAATAATTATATCTACTAGTATTCTCACCTTTTCTATCGAAATTACAAGTCGATGATGAGTATTAAATGGTTTATTAGTTGATACTCTTTTAACGTATTTCCACACAAACTGTCTTGCAAACATACATGTTGATTAGGTATATATAAACAACTACATAGCAACGAATTATACCATAATGTATATTTCCTACATATATTAAAAACATTCTTCTTTTGTTATTTTGAATTAACATTATATCAAGTATAGTACTTGAATATGAGCACTTTCTGCCCAAGGTACAGGTAATTATTAAACGATACAAAGTATCTCGTTGTACTTTAAATGGCGTTATTACCCGACTGGCGTTATTTACCGAAGTTACCATTTCTGCGTATTATGATTCCCCAGTTGAAAAGCACTACAGACAGACAGCTTATTGTATTATTAATATACGTTATTAAACCATTACTGACGGTGAATAATGTAAACAATTTATTTTTCTTATCAATTATCAGTCATACTGGTGCGGGAAGGGATAAATTATTGAGAGAACAGGGAGGCACAATATATAAATACGGGCCTGAGTTAAGGTTAAAAGCCTGAGAAATACATTGACTCTAATGTAAAAGATTCATAAAACACGAATATATAACTGAAGTTTAAGGCTTAGAGTATTAGTTCAGCTGATTGTAGCAAAGAATCAAGACTCTAAAAGTAATAGCCGAAAGTCAATTATATTCTGTACGAGTATACTTAATACTTGAATTAAGCTCAAAGTTACTTCTTTATTTGCGATACTTCCGCGCAGAAGATGCGGATTCGATTCTCGGTGAGACTTAATGTGGTTTGGATTCCCAGGTGAAGCTGCAGGCTCACGCCTCATATGTCCTCGGTACTGAACAGGACGCTAAACTCCAAATCAATCAATTAATCGTTTATGATACTCCGATTCTATTCCTCGTATGCTTCGCTGATGCCTTCAAAACACGTTAATTACAGAAGCTTGCATGGGTATAGAGCGTACGTAGACTACCTTTAGATAATAGAGAACTAATACAGAATTAAAACTCGATTTCATATCAAATTTCCATGTTCATCTGACGTCAGACCTACAAGGAGGATGACAGGTAAAAGTTTCGCAACTCTTGTGAATTATTCCAAACAATAGTCAAGAGATACAGTGAATTTACTCTAAATTATCTGCTACTCCTCCCTTATCGTTTGGTCCTGGATGCAATACTATTCTATATCCAGAGGCAAGCTGCATAGCGAACTTTAGTCTAGAAAACCAGAATCATAAACTCAAAATAATATTTGTTTTTAAATTAAAGGGTCAAAATAGTTAGACCTTATTAAATTACGATATTATAAGATATCGCAAAAATATTCAAATATATATTTCTTCTCCTCCAAAAACATCGTCTTTTTAACCTAAAAATGAATGCCATACAATCAGAGCCAATTTCATGTTTTGGCGCCCCTAGGCCGAAAAGTGATTCTGCCCCTCACCCCGACGTACAAAAGTTTAACACAAAGAAAATAAAGTTATTTGTGCATACTCTTGTTTCAAGGTGTTTTATATAGCCTATAATGAATTTCAATTTGAATCTGTTGTAAAAGATATATAATTACATATATATTGTTACAAATTTGTTACAAAATAGTCACGAATTTAAAATAAGTTTGAAAATAATTAGCGTTAATTTTTCAATATACCTTAAGGCAATAATAAAAGAAATTTGTTTGTAACAATGTGAATATTCAAACACCAAAACTATAACTAAAGCGAATAGATTAATTGTTTTGATTGCTGAAATTTATATTTCTATTGTAATACAAAAAATTTTCCTTATCCACAATAATATAATAAAAAGTAAATGAAACATAAGAAACAAGTATTATGAAACACAATAAGAAAATTCGTTATTATTATTAAAATTTTGCAATTTTTTTTTTGCCTTCCAGCGTTTGTCCCTAAGCCCGGGCCTAATGGTAAATCCCGCCCTGCGTATTATAACTAGAGCGACTATTAAGAGGAAATTGATACTGAATTATAAACCCCAGGCTTCTTATTATGATAGTAGTAAGACAACAATATACAGTTCGGTTAAAGTTCACTTGCACAATTCTCGAGAAAATCGGGAACAAAACTCAATTAACTCATCATTACTAACTGGAAGACTGTATCCAATGTTATTTGTCTTCTAATGGTGACCACATACTCTTAACAGCGAAGCATAATTAAATGAATATTAAATACATAATGTTGCTGAAATGCAATATCACTTTCGAATTTCCTTATACAGTAAATATCGGGTCCTTAAGTCAAAATGATGGACCCGATTTCAAAAATGTATTCTGTGAAATCTAATAAGCGTATGTTACTGTGACATATACCCTTCGAAAGGTTAACTTTTGAAGTTTGGTTTCCACTTTCTACTGCTAAGAGTCAGCATCGAGCAGTTAATGAAAATGACACTCACTGGAGAATAGAGATCTTTCTGTGTGCTTGATTATCATGTAAACAAGTCTGTAATTAGTATGCAAGGGCATTCCCATATCTTCTCAATATGAAAGAGACCCATCTACAGGGAAGGCCATTCGTAAGGTTATGAAAATTTCAAATATTCGGGGATGCATCTGTAAACGAAAATCGACTAACATGAGATTGACCACAACATGCTACAAAAGGTTTGACAGGATATAGACTATCGGCTTAATGTGTGCCGTGTTACGCGAGTTGCTCACGTAGAACATTTGTAATATCTTTAAAGACAACTTTGACAGTTTATGTATCTTCGTATGTTTATTCGTACGTCTCACAGTAACATATTGTTATTAGATTTCACAGAATAAATTTCTGAAATCAGGTCCATCATTTTTACTTGCCCTGTATGCAGTTTCCTTTGTCAATTCTTCTGCTATTCTAACTTTTATTAGCCACCTTAGTTCACATATGAGTTTCTTTTCGAGTCTTCAATTTCTCCGTTGATTCACTAGTTCAGCATTTCCATCAAAATATTCTGCTTCATGGGGTCAAAAATGATTTACTTATACTTCTTTTAAATTGTTTTATCAAACTTAGTCATAAATTTGCTTTGAAGATATACAAACCAAGTAAAGAAATAAGGTCTGTGATCGTTTTTTTTTTTTTTCACCGTTCTGAGATCAAATTCCTTCTCTTCTATTTCCTAATCTATTTTGATAACGAACCTCCTATTCAATTTTCAAAATACAATTTCGGCCGCGTATAATATTATATACAGCAAGTTTTTCTGGACTTCTCTCTTTATACAATCTATTTGTATTAAATACTAGATTTGTGCTTCCTAGTGGTTATATGGTTAGTGTAAGCGCCTTTGGTACGGAGAACCCGGGCTCGATTACCGGTGGAAACTCACGTAAGTGGAATACAACGTTAAACTCTAGATCCACATCTCATGTAGCTTTGGTGCTGAAAGGAACACTAAACTCCAAATCAACCAATTAACCAAACAAATACGAGATTTAAAGTTGCTCTTCTCAGATTCTCTTAAGATGTAGATACTATCACATACTCAGATTGATGAATTATAATGGGTTACTTTTCAACGTACTGTTTTAAAAGGTATTTTATAAGCATAATATAAATTTACATTTCACAGGTTATTAACATGTAAGAGGGCAAGATTTCATTGTAGTTCTGTCGAAATAACAACAATCAACCTCATCACAAAAGTCCACATATCCTAATCATGGTTGTTTCAACTTTTCAAAATGCATTAAGTCACTACCATACACGGTCTTAGATACGTAAAAGATGAAAAGACCTTACTGACAAATCATTATAGGCCTAAATATAAAAAAAATCGTCTCAGTGTCGTCAAGAAATTAGGTTATGTCTCTCAGTTGGTAAACATCTATCTGAGGTGAAATTTATATCTATGTTTAACCTACTTACTTGCTGTTGTCCAACATTATTTATTGGTAGGGTTTTAGGCCTTACTAATTGTTCATGGCATTTAAGACAATGTTTTCAATTTAAAGAAGTATAAAGGTGACTTAAAAGACCCGCGGTGGGTTAGTGGTAGAGTGCTTCCCTCTGATGCGTGGGGTCTCTGGATCGGTCCCAGCCCGCCCCAAATAAACTTTGTAGTGGGATATTTTCTCGGGGTGTTCAGGTTTCCTTCCACTTTTGTTATTCCACCATTCCCATCCATCTCATCGTGACGTCTTCCATAGCCTTATTTAGGATATTAAACTTTAAAAAATGCAATTTAAACCTCCTGGGAAAGAAAACTAAATTTTCTGGTTTAATTAGTTTTAAATTTATTTCATGACACATCAAAATACTGAAATGAGAGATTTAATGCCTCAGATGTATGTCATAGACAATGTAGTAATTACATCCCCATTGTTTCATTACCAATTTGCTAAAATTTGGCTACTTTTAGTATACTATAGAGCAATATCTCAAAATAAATTTTGTGAGTCTACTCATAGATAAAATGAAGGCTAAAAGAATAATAGAAAGTAGCTTTAAATCCAGGAAAGTGTAAAAGGTAGGCAGCCCTATCTGTGAAAAATTTAAAGTGAAGGTAACCTTTGAAAACAGAGCTATTACATTCATGGGACCAATTCCCTTTTTAAGTTCAGAGGAGCCCAAGATTGAACCAATCATTATTCATTAACTGCTAACTGGTGTATCCACAAACCGTTTTCTCATCTCATTGATTTGTCAGGGTCGATGTACCTTCATTACCAATTTAAATATTTCGACTCATACAGATACAGTACGCTGAAGACTTGGTCATTTAATTTCTTTTGTTTTTCAGCTCTCCTGGAATCTATATAATAATAATTATTATTATATATCATACATAACACTAACCTATAACACTATCTTTACTTGACTGACTGTTTAAGATTCTAACCCACTCAGTGGTGGCTTAAGGGAGGGAGGTCACATCCATAAAAGTTAAAATTTTATCACTTTACCGAATCTGTATCAAGCTTCTTCCCCGGCTTGTAGCGATAAAGTTTATTTATGTATATTTTATTAGTGTCCTTCCCTCAACGGCCGCCACTGTGTCCATCTATCCTAATTTAGTTAGATGAGATTACTAGGCCAGGAGGATCAGAGATAGTGAGGCCAATATCATTCATCTGTGTAAATGAGAAACTGGAAATCGAAGTACTGTAAAGGAGGAATAATTAAAAATTTGGATTTGGGATAACACGTATATAACAACTATGTAGTAAGTTCTACGATACACAGATATTCAGTCTATTAAAAAGCTACAGATATCTAGTAGAGTTTTAGCTAACAGAAAAGTTTAATTAAAATATGAATATTTAATAAAAATGTCTCACTATTAATGTATTCTAACGCTAGTTTATTGAGTTTATAAATTTATGCATAAATATTTTTGGTTAATTCTGTATATACCAAAATTATGTTTCTGTTTCCCATTGTAATATTCTAATTTGTTTCCACTTTCTGTCTAGCAATTATTTTTATCATTGATTTAAAGTTTCTGAAATTTATTCTGACCCATTTTTCCCTAAAACTTTGCATGGTCTTCCGACTAGAAATCTAATAGTCTTTCGACTAGTATTATCTTGTATGTGATCACGGTTATATCTAACCAATCAAATTATGATACCATCAATTAATGGGAAATTGAGATCTATTTTTGCATTTGCAAGCTATTTTAGGTAATCTGCTCGTAAGGGATATTCTGGTCTGGTTTTATAGAACTCAACAAACAGTTTGTGATTCCTTCACAGAAATAGCATGGCAACAATGTGTAGCAAATAACCCCATCCTATAAAAAGCCATTGGATCAAGTTAAATGTCTCGAATTATTGTTTTCGTTATCCTATTCACTAATTTTAGGCCATTAAAATTGTCCATAAGGTATTAGATCTTCCATACGTACTCAAACAAATGTTCTGTACTTAACCAAAAGCACAAAAATAATGTAAAAACTTATAGTCTATAAATTTTGCAAGATCTATAAATCAGAAACACAGAAATGGGTAAACTTCTCCTACATAGTAGATATTTTATTTATTTAATAAAATTTTAGATACATATCCCAAATACATCTAGATACATACACAACAACATTATCAACAACAGTAATAATAACAATTAAAAAGTAAATGAAAGTCGGCCACGATACATATTTAAAAGTCTAATTCTGACATTCGCCTAGTGGAACTTTAGTGAGGGTGACTGTTTTACCGCTAGGGATGTCTACGAGACAGAGCTCTTCGAACACAAACAGATACACTTTCTGAAAAGAGATAGCACTCTCACAACGCCTTATTCTTTAGGAGACAGCCTCAACTCTTGTCTCTTGATACTCTTGAAAAAATTGTATGTAAATCGATCGATTTGCGAACTCGACTCCCTTTCCTTTCAAGGAAGTTATCTTAATCTTTCCACCTAAAAAGGCTGATATATCATGATTAGGTTCCAGAACATGTAAATATTCATGCGTATTTCCTTTTCACATGTCAACTTTCAACAATAAGGAAAAAATCTCATTTATGTACTTTATTTAGCATTCAGAACAGCATTCTGTTGCTTATTACGATAATCCAGTTAAGCTACAATAAAGAGAAAATCGATTATATTTGATGATTGCTTAATTAACTGAAGTATATACAGTACGATCTTAAGCAAAGATCATATGCTATTGTATCTGCTATTGCATGCAAAAGGAATTAAAATGTTCATTTTCAGCCCAAGTTTGAGATGATGGAAAATAAACATGCTTTCATTTTGCTGCAATTTTATCATAATAGACAGAAAATTAGTTGTTTCATAAACATAACTTTTTCCAAACAGATAGCATGTCCACAGGGTGTTCTTTAGAAGTCCCACAGCTCCAATACCTGTCCCAGAACATCCAGGTTTTCAGAAGAAACTTTATGGGTATTGGAAAAGTCTATGAAACTGGATTTTCGTAGAATCTACCTACCACTAGAAAGAGTTTGGATTCTCAAAAGTCATCCTGTCATTATCCCTCAAAGGTAACCCGAGAGACTCCAATGAAATCGCACAAGAACTCACATTGCATGGACACAAGCGGGCATCTGGACTTTCGTATAATGTCCAAGGGGTGTCCACTGACAGAAATGGGAGTGTTATGGACATTTTGAGACTAATAGATTAAGCATTTCAAAGTGAAATGATAAATAAATAAATAAATAAACCCTAGTGCTTTATTCAAAAATTCATTTTAAACAGTTGACATGTTATCTTGCTTTGGCCATTTTATGAATACAACAAGTGAGTTTCATTTCACAGTGTGAAACTACGGTAGACTTCCAAACTACGAGAAATCAATATTCAAACTTTAAGTAGCTAGTTATTAGTTGTAATAGATTAATAAGATCAAAGATAGAACGTGTTTCTCGGACCTTGAATCAATATCAAAAAGACATTATTCGGTATGCATTATTGTTTTTGTTCTATGGTTATACATGTTGAAACCGGAGATGATTAATTTTAACCACTTCCGGATCCAATAGAGAGTTAAGAGAGAAGATAGAACATATTCTTTGGAAGCTGACTCGATTGCAAAAACCCGCATCTCCGTTTCTCTTGCCGTTTTTGCTCTACGGAAATCAGTATTGAAACCGAAAGTAGTAGTAAATTTCAAAAACTTTCAGATTTGGTAGAGTGTTGTGAATTGTGATGGTACGAGGGGCGTCCAATGATTTATCTTCCTAGACAGGAAGGAATGCAAATAGACTCATTTGGTCATCACTGTTTTTCGATGTAGTCCCCATGGAGGTCTACTCACCGTAAATACTTTGTGGGCAGCGAAGAAATCCCAGAGAAAAAAATAGTCTTTGTCATGGCCTGCAAACCACTGGGAAACAGCCTGTTGGACCTCATTGGTGAACCTGGATGGATTCCTGCTTGGTCTCAGGATCCCAATGGTGGATCCAGATTTCGTCCCTTGTCACCAATTGAGCCAGAAATTTGTTCCTGTCCTCCTCAAAGAAGTCCAACAAGTCTTGGGATAGCTGCATCCGGCAAACATTCGCTACGTGGCGTAATACAAACACTCTGCTCACGGACTCTGCTCCGACTGACCTCAAATTGAGCAGCGGGGTTTCCCACAATGGGTGTCCAGGCGTCCTTATGCTCCGCCCCTCCCTTTCTGTGTAGGTAGGTAACTTATTTGACGCCCCTCGTATGTTCCCTTGACACCCTGAATCGATTGCAGAAAAAACACTTGTCGATGTATATCACGAATTTTATTTTATGTCCTAAAATGTTGCAATCGGAAGTGGTTAATTTGAGCCATTTCCAGGTTCAGTAGAGTGTTAAGGGATGAGATAGAACCTACTACTACCTACTGCTAGAACCAACTACAAAAAACTACATCTCGAAATCTCTTATTGTTTTTGCTTTACGGAAATCAGTATTGAAAACGGAAGTAGTAGTAAATTTTAACCATATCCAGTTTATACAGAGTGTTGCTGGTTATGCTGATATGCTCTCTTGAAACCCTTGAATCGTTAGCAGAAAACCTATTACGTGTTGCTATCTGATACCAGCTTCTTTCCCTGGTGGCACATGTTGAAACCTAAAATGGTTAATTTCAACAACTTCTAGTTTGAATAGAGGGTTAACGGAGAAGACAAAATATATTGTTGCACCGCTGAATCAATTATATTTAAAAAAAAAAAAAAAATGCTTCTCGATATTCCTTCCCGTTTTTGCTCTCTGAAAATCAGCAATTAAACCAGAAGTAATAGTAAATTATAACCACTTCCAGTTTGAATAGGGGGTTAGCAGAGGTTATAGAACCTATATTTAAGAGACTGAATCAATTGCAAGAAACCGAATCTTGATATACTTTACCGTTTCTGCTCTGATACCGGTCGACAGACGGACGGACGGACGGACAAAGTCGTTCTTTACGATTTCCGATATTAATACCATAGCATACTTTGAAAAATGAAAAAATCGGAAATTAAAATGTTTTAGAAATTACCCGAGAGGCGGGATTTTCGGAAACGATGGAGCACGTTTTCACATTTCTAATAACGAGTTTAAATGCCAGTTTCACCTTCGTAAAGATGAGAGACTCTTGCTTTCTATTTTTGGCGTACATTTTGAGTCCTTCTTCCGAACTTAGGATACTGCCTTCTAATGAAAGTAATATGATAAAAAAAAAAAAACGGTCCAAACCAAATGCTAACTATATTTGAAAGTTTATTTCAAACGGTTCACCCGTTTTTCTGTGATAAGACAGTCAACCTAGATGCTACTTTTATATAGGGTATATTGAGAAAAATATAGATATTTCTCCTCTTAAAAGCGTAATTTCCAAACACGCTGCCGGATATCCGCTTGTTTTTAATGAGAAGTTTATATATAAAGTTTCTTCTCCTTTTGCATGAGGAACTCATAAGATAGTCTGTTTCTGACATATATTTCAAACACCTTCAATCCTCTTAGGATGTGCATTTTAATAAAAGTGATATGATAGAAACCTGGCCCAAGGACAAAGCTAGTTATGTTTTTTTAATCATTTAAATGGTTGTTTCCTGTGATGATGGGGCAGACAACGTCGATTTAAATGTGTCGATATATATATATATATATGTATGTGTGTGTGTGTGTGTGTGTGTGTGTGTGTGTAGAAATTGACCTCTTCCCTGCACTTTTAACTAAGTAACTCTATAGTCTATGGAACCCAAAGGTTCAATCACGCGTTCACAAAAGTTCTCCAGTCTTCTGTCCTTAGCCAGCTGGATCCAGTTTCTATTTTGCATTCCTATTTTTGCGAAATCTATCTTAATATTGCCCCCTACGTGAGCCTAGGTCCTCCTAATGCTCGTTTTCCGATTGGACTTACAATTAAAAGTTTGAAAGCGTTCCTACTATATTCTATTCTGGCTACCTGAGCCTCCTTGATTTGATGATCATAACAATGTTTGGTGAACGGTTGTTCCTCGTTATGAAGTTTTTCGCCATTCCCCATTTCCAGTCGTCTTGAGACCAAATATTCGTCTCAGGATCTTGTTCGCAAATCTTTCCCCTTCCCTTTTAAAACTGGAATTTTAGAAATCACTGTGACACGCGTACTATATTTGCTTATAATTTACAGTGTTAACGTAGTATACCGTAACATTTCATATACAAGGGATGGATTGATTGATTGTGAGGATAATGGTAACTTACCTTCGTTACGGTGTAAACTAATAATCTAAACTTATCGTGGAGACTGCAAAGTGTTTGAATAATCATCGTATGGGGACAAAAATATTTAATACATGGCGTGAGAAATTCCCATTGAACATTTGCAATATTACATATTGTAGTATTAAACCTACTTACTGGATGTAAATTTAATAGGAGATGATAAGAGAACAATAGAAAGAAATGGGTTTAGAAGCAAATGCAAAGAAAACTAAATACATGGAAGTGCGTCGGGATCGTAATAACGCAAATTATGGATGCGTTAACATATTAAATAATACTGTTGATATAGTGAATACTTTCAAATATCTAGGATCAATACTAACAGACGAAAACCACATTCACTAAGAAATTAAATGTCGACTAAAATCAGGGAATTCTAGTTATTATTCATTCCAAAATCTCTTGTCGTCGCGAATTCTGTCGAGGAATTTGAAGCTTAAAATATGTAAAACGATAATCATGTCTTTTGTTCTCCATGGTTACGAAACATGGTCGCTTACTCCGCGGAACGAACGCAAACTGAAAGTATTTGAAAACAAGATCCTGAGACGAATATTCGAACCCAAGTGGAACAGGAATGGGGAATGGCGGAAACTGCATAACGAGGAATTACCTATTTTATATGGCTTACCAAACGTTGTTAGGGTCATCAAACCTAGGAGGCTCAGGTGGGCAGTTCATGTAGCTAGAATGGAAGAAAATACGAATGCTTTCAAAGTCTTAACTGGAAGACCAATCGGAAAACGATCATTAGGAAGACCTAGGCGCAGATGAAAGGATAATATTACGATAGGTCTATCAGAAATAGGTATACAAAGTAGAAACTGGATCCAGTTAGCTAAGGATAGAATTCAGTGGAGAGTGTTTGTGAACGCGGCATTGAACCTTCGGGTTCCATAGGCCATGGAGTTAGTTTGTTAGTTAATATTACATAAAGATAATACTGAATTTTTGAAGTTTTTTGCTTTCCGTTTGCCCAGATGATTCCTAGATTCCTATTATACAATATGGACCAGTAAAGGTTACAAGATATGGCATGGCTTTTTTTCCTATTCAGCACAAAATTTCGTGGAAAATGAAAGGGAAACGAAACTGAAACTAGGAGTGAGCACGGGAAACACTTAACAATCTGTTTTTGGTCTTGCAAATGCTGTCATATAATGTTGTGTTACCATGCCAACAGTAAAGGTGACCGCGCATTAATGAACAATTCTGGCCCCTGCTAATTAGAGTCCCCCATTTACTCGCTTGCTAAACTTTCTTCCAGCCCGCTGATTTCAGCAACTCTGCGGCTCTCTGCTAACTGCTCGACAACCGCCATTTGTGCAATTCCAACAGCATTTCTTTTTCATCTTGCTCCCTTTTTTTTTCATACACACACTTGAAACAACACATCATTGATATGTATTTCAATTGTTTTACTAGTTGCAACCATTAATTGTATCAACGATTCGTAAACAAGAATAGTTCCTGCCTACGTATTGTGTTTCCTCTTCATGTCATGCTACTTCAGTTTTACCGGTACTGTGTATATATATATATATATATATATATATATATATATATATATATATATATATATATATATATATATATATATATATATATATATATATATATATATGTGTGTGTGTGTGTGTGTGTATGTTTAAAAAAACTTTATAAAACAAAATTTATGGAAATACAGATAAATATTATTGTGGTTCCCTCTTGTTACTTTTTTATTACTATTTTCAAGTACAGGAAGTCGTTCCTTTATAGTCTGGTTGTAATATATGCATGTAAAGAAGAGTGCAATTATTTCATTGCTATGTGGAAAAATAATGGAATTAATTAACTACAGGATACAAGACCGTTTAATTTAGATTTTGTAAACTACGTGAATTGATTTTTTGGAACAGTTTCCTATTTCCTGAAAACGTAATATTACTATGGGTTTTTTCAAAGAAAAGACACAGCATCTATCTATTTATATCTCTCTCTCTGTACATATATATATATATATATATATATATATATATATATATATATATATATATATGTAGGTATGTATAGATAGATAGATAGATAGATAGATGTCAATAGGTGTACACATCTTGTGTTCAATATATAATAAATAAATAAACAAATAAATAAATAAATAAATAAATAAAGATTTAATGATAATATAGGCTATATGTCATTAACCATACGATGAGATTGTTATGTTTCTAATATCATAATGGAGAGGTTAATGCAGATATATTTCATGGTATATTTCAACTAAATAAGTGGCGTAGTTCTAGTACAGAATCAATTTTTAGGTTTAAAAAGAAATTTGTTTTCCTCCATTTTCTTGGAAACTCCGCGTCAGTTTTTACATACACATATCATTCTTTTTTCAGCTCAAAAATATCTATAGATAGATATGTCTTATCTATGGGCAAGTTTCCGTAACAAATTCATGTCGAATAGTGTGGATGAAATTTAATTTAGTTTTTTTTTTTTTTTTTTTACATTTCATTGGGTTATTCCGTATTAATCATTATTAATTTGCATTAGGTTATTCTAATACCAATTCTATATGTTAAGACTTCTAGGACAAATCTATCCGGTTGACGGTAGATATAAGATCAGAATCGGTAAGAACAGTGATAGCGAAAAACTTTCTTTTGTTTTGTATATATTCGGGGTTCTGTTTCTGTTCTTATCACTCTATGAAAATCTTAAGTTGTAAATGTCTGTCACTTGTAGTTTCACTATCAATTCTCAAAGGGTGAAAGCGGTAAAAGTTAGCGATATGGATATTAACAAGAATGGATACCATGTCTGTCATTATCCCTCTATTGAGACATGTATCACTAGGTTTCAACATTGCATCCGTATAGTTTAATAATTGCACAATGTGAAACTAATCTCACTTGATATATTAGAACTGTAATTTACATTACGTAAAGACCGATCTCTGAACTGCAACAAGAATCTGGCTGGTGTTTAATAGACTTACAGCAGATCATAAGATCATAATGTACCCAGCTTTGACAAAGGATCTACATAGTATAAAAAAATATAAATAAAATGTTTCTGTGAATAATAACTACTGTATGAGAAGATATATAAAAGAAATGTTTCTGCTAGGGATGCGCACGAGACAAGATTTGTGGCTGTCTCGTCTCGAAAATGTGCCGTAAAAGTGATGTCTCGACTCGAATTCTCTATTGGAAGAGCTGTGTCTCGACTGGAATTTTGTCAGGAAAATCCTGCCTCGACTCGTCTCGTGCACATCCCTAGTTTCTGCGAATTATAAATATGAAGTGAGAAGAAATATATAAATAAAATAATTCTATGAGTTATTATTATAGCATGACAAATGTAAATGAAATGTATCTGTAGATCATAAGTACAGTAGGAAATATTAATGAAATGTTTCTGTGGATTAAAACTACAATATGGAAAGAAATATAAATGAAACATTTTTTCGGATACTAACTAGAGTATGGGCAGAAATGTAAATGAAAAGTTTTTGCTGATTAAGCTACAGCAGTGCTATTCAACCTGGGGTATGCGAAGATGTTTCTGGGGGTTCGTAATCCTATAAAATAAGCATATTTCCAACACTTATTGAATGATCATAGCGGAGAAAATACATGAAGTTCAGAAGTCACTTTTACTTTTTGAATTTTTAACATTGTCCTCAGTATGCGAATTATCAGGGAAGATAAGAGTGAAATCCCCTCAGTAGAATTGGATGTCTCCCATCTGTTTTGAAATTTTTCATGTTCATTTCTCGAATGTGCATTGTATCCCTCTCTAAATAATCTTTTGATTGACACAGCGATTGTCCTTTAGTTGGACATCTACTTGTCCGTCTTTGTAATCAACAGAACATGTGTATTAAGTTTAATAAGTTCATTTTGATTTGATTTCTTTTAAACGGCTTCAGAGGTACACAATTGGATGACGAACTGCATCAAGGGGTACGCGAGGAAAAATGGTTGAATGGCACTGAGCTACAGTACGGGAAGAAGTGCAAACGATATGTTTCTGTTGCTTATAGTTATGTATGGGAAGAAACATCAATGAAATGTTGCTGCGGATTATAACTACAGTGTGGAAAGAAACACAAATGAACACGAATCATAAAGCAGAAACTTTTTTAATCCTCTTAAGTTCATGTAATAACGGGATATCACTACAAAGTGATAATAAATTACATAGGCTATTGTTAGATATAAAATAAATTTCTGTGGAATTACTTATGAATCTATTTGGAGATAGGGATGTCACAGAATGTCTCCAAATACTTCAGAGAAAGTAAAGAGTGAATGAACAATTGAAATATTCCTAATTTGCCGAGCATATCAGAAGCATGTTGTGCATTTGAGACTTTGTTAACTTTACGTGGAAGTAAGGTTAATGAATAGAAAGCAGCGGTGGTTTAAGTTTGATTGATTAAGCAAAGAATTCAATAGTTTTTCCGTTTCTTAAAATCGTATCATGGAAGAAATGCAAGATTGATTCCTTTGAAAATACAAATCAATGTATGGATGTGAAATGGAATAAAATCTGTAGTTATTCCTTGCAAACCAAAGAAGGTGATAAATTCAGGAGAATATTAATAGAGCATATTTTTCTGTAATCTACTATATAGGAGGATTTGGAGGTTAAGTCCTTCTAGTCGAAAACTTGGCGATCCAACGACCGTTCTGCTCAGTAGTGATCATCTTGCTACCAACTAAAATATTGAAAACCGTAGTACTGGTCGATATAATTAGTTTGTGCTATCAAATATTAAAAACAGGGGTGTAGCCAAGGGGGGGCACGGTGGGGCCAGGCCATCCCAAACGAATTTTGTGCCCCCCAAACGCAAAATTCTGATTGGAAGATATTTGTACCTGTCTCATTTAAGAAAAGAATTTTTGTTTCACAAAATTGTGTGCCGAGAAAGGTTACATTGAAATTCATCTAAGATCTTATATGTTGCGGTCACAACAATATTAATTCACAGAATTTTTGCTCATATTATTTAGAAAGTATATTTTGAGCGAAATGAAGAATCATAAATATCAAGAATACGGTGTAAATCCACCCCGATCGATATTTGAAGCTGGAATAGCATAGAAACATCATAGTGTCTAGAATGGCACAACTAGCTACGTAACGAAAGTCTGTCTGGGAAGCATGAGGATTCAAACCATTGCACTCGCCGTCTTTTCCATTTGATCACCGTTTTCAACACGATCAAGTAAATTAGCAACCTTGGAAAATCTTAAATGTCGTTAAAATATTTTAAGAGACAGACAGATATAACTAAACCTGCTGCACCTGATGACTCCCATTTCATCGAAAAAAGGAAAGAAGATGAAAGAACTAAAGGAGAAAAAAATATTTCAGTGTCAAGTGAGGTGCCAAGTGACTTAAATAATAAGGTTCGTTCACAGTCAATGTTATCAGTGTTCCCAAAAGTTAAAACAGGTGGTAAAGAACGTTCTTTTTCAAGTAACTGGTACAATGGAAGAGAGTAGTTGGAATGCTCAGTTACTCGCGATGCAGCGTTTTGTTTTGCATGCAGAATTTTCAAACCAAGCTCGGACGATGCATTTACTTTGACTGGGTACAGGAACTGGAAACATGCATTAGAACGCAACAAGGGTTTTGCTAAGCACGCAGCATCAAAGAATCACCAAACTGCTGTGCTTGAATGGAAGGAGAAGAATCTGCGAGATGCTAGCAATTCGGGAGTTTCGACACTCTTGCAAGAGAAACAACTGGACAAGTACCGTTATTATTTGACTGGTATTTTTGACATTATCAAGTTCTTAACTACAAACGAATTGCCATTGCTCGGTAAAGACGACACGTCAAACAAAAACGATACTTTGTCATCAGGAATGAGCGGCGCAAGTGGTACTGGTGTTGAGGAAGTTTTCCTATATGAAAACAGTGACAGTGAAGCATCAGGTATGTTTTTAAGACTCTTTGAATTTACTTGCAAGAGAGATGAAACTTTGCGTGAAATAAGTGGCATTATTCCTAAAAATGCAAAATACACGTCTCCCGAAATTCAAAACGAAGTGATTCAAATTGCAGCGGATTTAGTTCGGGAAGATATTGCTTCCAGGGTAAATTCTAGTGATTGTTCGTTTTTTACTCTGAAAGTCGACTGTACAAGGGACAAAAGTGGTGTAGAAAATCTTTCTGTAATCGTGCGATATGTAATTCGAGGACAAGTATGTGAGAATCTTGTAGAGATGATGCAGATTAATGATCAGAGTGCAGCAGGAATAGTGAATGCAGTTCTTAGTGTATTGAAGAGTGCAGGTATCAACGAAAAAAAATTCTTAGTCAGTGCTACGACGGCGCAAATGTTATGTCAGGGAGGCATGGCGGTGTACAGAAATTACTACAAGACTCAGTTGGAAAAACTATTCCGTATGTTCACTGCTTTAACCATCAGTTGCACCTAGTTGTTATGCATGCCCTTTCTACTGAAAACAGGATTCGACAGTTCTTTGAAGTATGCGACGCAATTTATAACTATGTTAGGAAACCTAGTATAATGACGAAGTACAAGGGTACAAAGCTCAAACGTTTGCTAGAACATCGGTGGACTGGCCATTTAGCAACAATAGAAGCTATTGTATCCAGTTACCAGGAACTGGTAGTGCTTTTCACAGCTATTGAAGAGGAAACTGATCTCGATGGAAGTCTCTCCATTGAGGCTTCAGGTCTATTACAGAAGATAAATAGACCCATGTTCAAGTTTCTGGCCTACTTTGTGAGGAAAATTCTGAAGATTGTGCAACCTGCTAATGCCATGCTGCAGTCTGAAGCAATTGATTTGTGCTCAGCAGTTGGTGTTATTCAATCCGTCGTCGAAGAAGTTTCTTCGTTACGCACTGAAGACAGTTTCAATGAGTTGCAAAACGAGATACGTCATGAATTTTCGGACGAGACAGACAATTGCCCTCCACGAAAACGAATTTGCAAGACTAGCTCTTCACTACGCGACATGGTGGTGTACGAAAATACCCTAGATTGTGGAAGAGAAAGGGACACAAGCCCAGATACTTATAAGAAGCTATACTTCCATGTAATTGATTGTGTAACCGGGGAGATTTCAGCTAGATTCAGTGAAAGAAATACGAATATTTTTACTTCTCTCAAGACATTAAGAGAAATAAATTCAGAAATTTTCTTGACGTTAAGGAACTTACACCATTGTGTGAACTCATTACATATACTCCCGATACAGAGGAAATTGCAACTTGTAAGCGATTTTTATTGAAACAGTGTAGTGATTTACCTACCATAACCATTCACAGACTGACGGAAATGTTATACCCGTACAGAGAGGCTGTATTCTTTGTATGCTGCTGGATTAACTTTTGGAGCCTCTACTGCATCGTGCGAAAACTCGTTTTCCACTCTTACTCCTGTATTGATACCCTATAGACGCTCGATGCTACATCGTCGTAAAGCAAACTTAGTACTTCTTTCGTTCGAAAGCAAAGTTTTTGAGGATATTTCTGTCTACAGGTTCTTGAAGAGGTTTTCTCAGAAGTCACGAAAACTCTCCCTATATTGAAAAACAAAAACTGCATCTGTTTGGTTTTGAACTTTAAAACATCATTTTCTGTAATGCAATTACGAATTTAATTCTGAATGTTCAGAATTCGTACCGTCGTTCCCTTTTCTTGTAACCACTTATATCTATTTGTTGCGAGCTGATAGTAAATTCATATTCAAGACATTCAGTAGATTTTCCTCAAGTCCTATAAAAAGGTGTGATAAAAGCTTAATGTTTAATGTACCCTCATGGCCCATAACTTCGTTGTGTAAAGATATTTTTTCATTTAAAATTCTAAAGACGAGTTTCATCTAAAATTTTTTATCTAAAAATATAACTGTTGACCATATGCACCCTTGTAGTCATGCAGAAGGGATTTTTTTAACGCTATGCCTAAGCATGGGACTTGTCTGCACTCTTGCCGTATTCGTCTCCTGCACCCTTGTTCTAGAGTATTCTCGCATAATATTTTCACTTGTACCTATTTATGCTGTTACAATTTTAACGGCGCAGCGTGTTTAGGGTTTTAGAAATTGTAGTTAATTTGCTGTAGAAGAGGTAAATTAAACATTTGTGTGAGTGATGGAATTTAGAACCATTTAGTCCTTGTAATTAAGAATATACGGCATTCTTCTACTCGAATTCGTAATGTTTCACATACGGTGGACCAATTACCTACAGTACATCGTTGCTCTCTTCAGAGGTCACCTTTCTAATTGTCACAAATGAAATTAAGTTTTAATAATGTTCCCCAGAAACAACGGTTCTTACCTCTATGCTCCTTCAGTCTAGAAGTAACTGTGTTGGCCATTTTGCTTTAGCATTAACCGAACGTTTTAGTTCAAAATTAACACCTCCGAACATTTCGTGTATGCTTAATTATAAATTTCAATTGTCAAAGTTTCACACAAGACACAGTACAAGAAGCCATTATAGTCTACGTTGCTGTCTACATGTCTGCGCCGAAAATAGTCTACGAATAGTTTACATCAACATGTAAACGTGAATATCGATTTTTACGCATAGACGTAAAGGTTAGGTAAGGTTGAATTGTTTTGTAAACTGTATACAAGTGTAAATACATTTATCCTAACCAAATCTAACCTACACTAAATTACGCATTTTGTTCGAACATTTCATCTCGAATTGCTCCCTAACCATCTAACAAATACTCTTGTAATTAATGTTTGCAGTGGTGTTGGTGCCCTTGCCCTGTGCCGAAAACGTAAATTTTTACTGCAAACATTAAGTACAAGGACACATGTTAGATAATCCAAAATAAAAACTTCCTTTGTGTATGAAATATGAAATTGCTGCTCTGCCTTCTGAAATTTTTGTTCTTCGATTACTAGGAGTCTAAGATGCCCAGGAGACCTTTGTTTACCGTGAATTTTTATTTGAAGAACAAACTATAGTATTTCTATAAGGGCTCCCCCATGTGAATCTCAGCCCCCCCCCCCCACTTAAGTTGGTTTGGCTACACCACTGATTAAAAACCATTTTTTAATGCACTCGTAACTATGACTAATCCAACCTTTGAGTTGAGCACTGGAAAAAAAATGTTTATTATAATTATACTGAAGATAATACTCGTTACGAAACTATATTGTAAGGCTTTCTGGTAGACAAACGCCGTATGCGTGGGTTTTCTCGCAGTTTACCCGTTTTTTTTTTTACTTTCTTCATTCCACCATTTTTCTCATCATTATCTTCACTGTTTCTCTTAGCCGCAGAGAAGAATCGCGGAATGTTAAAGGAAAAAGTATATTGTAATTCTTTTAATTATTTTTTTCTGTTGAAAAGTATTTTCAGCTCAAATGAAGTAAAGGTAACAATCATTTCAAATTTTACATTTCAAGAAAAAATAAAACTATCTATATATAAACCTGGAAACCCTGGAAATCCTAAATCAGATTTTATATAATCTATATATACTATATAATGTGTGTGTGTATGTGCCACGTCACTTTTGTAATTCTTTCGTTAAGGGTGTTGAACACGAATGGCTTCCTGAAAAATTTTACCGGTCCCTTACTGTTCCACTTAGACCGTAGCGAGAACACTAAGACAGTGGAGGCTGAAATTATCTTAGTAGGATAACTTGAGTACATCTTACATTTAAATATTTTACTTTTATTGTAAATTTAACACAAATTGTACACCTATTGACATTATTCCGCAGCATACAGTACACACATAATTCAAATTCATAAATCTTTCTTCTATATACTAAATCATACATCAAAGTATTATTTTGTATGTACATCAAGTCATATATATATATATATATATATATACTCGTATATAGTGTAGGATTTCTTATTTGGATAGCATTATACAAAGTTAACATTCTTCTAATAGACGATATAATTCATACATTCCTGTACTGTGATATAGGCATATCGTGAAATGTTTTTGATCGCAAGCGTATTTACCTATTCCGGGCACGATAAAAGATTTCTGATGATAATGTTAGCGTATCTATCTCATTAACTATAAGTTTATTTTAAAAAAAGCACACACACACAGAAGAAAATTAACTCTTATTCTTGCTTAGGGGAATGCAAAAATAATTTGGTAGAAGCGGTACATATTTTTCATATCGATGACATATTCATATATCCTTGTGTATTAAATAACACACAAATTTGAATTGAATTTACTCTAGATGGCACACGTACATATTGTGTGCATTAGGTTTCCAGATTATCGACCCGTATTCTAGTTTGGGACGTACACATGCATTAGATAAAATTTTAAGCACATTAGTGCTGTTACAAACCTGAGACTAGCAGTGAACGAGAGATTTGACCTTACTGTCACACCAAAATTAGTTATACGACCAACTTTTTGCAGTAGTAAGGTATTTATATGACATTCAAATTCATATATATATATATATATATATATATATATATATATATATATATATATATATATATATATATAGCAAAGGTTCTAAGTTTGAACCCTGCAGAACACCTGAATGAACTACAAATTCAGTAATCACTACCTAACAGCACAATTATATAGCAGACATATGCCTATCATGTTTGCTCAGGTACATGGGAATGTGTTCAGTATGTGCCTTATGTACCTATGAGAGAGAAATGACATGGATGTCAAGTGATAATCACAGTCTATGTCCGCCTCTAGGGACATGCCTGACATGTACCTGCGGAAGGTGCCTCGGATGTTCTAGATATGTTCCCCATGCCGTATGCGTCAATGAACCACAAAATTACTCCCCAAAAATATGTTAAATCGCCTATATGCATAATGTGTTTACATTAAGGTTAGTCTAAAAACACTTTAAACAAGTAAAAAAAATGTACCCCAAGGTGAGCGCGAACCACCAACCTTTGGATTACTAACCGCGTGCTCTTCCGACTTGGCCACGGGGGCGATGAAGAAAACGTCGCTTGTAGAGGGATAAATTATTGAGTTTTTTTTTTTTTGTTTTTTTAATTTTGCTAATCAGTGTTCCTTTAACCGCGTATATTCGATAATAACCGTTTGGGACCAGGATAAAATCTGCTCGCCATGTAATTTTATAACAAAATGACTAGTGTCTATTTACTTTATTTTATATTCACTTTCAAGTGATCGGCGACAGTTGCATCTAATAAAGTTGGTGCGTTTGTTGCTTCTAGTACACAATCGCTTAGGAAAGAAGCAACAAATGCATCAAATCTGGAAGATGAATTTAGAACACCTAATTTAGAACATCTTGTGCTGTTAAAGTATCTGAAACAGTATGTACCTAAAGGACGTGCCTAGAACATGACAGATATATGTCCCAAGTGACGACATAAAACAAATGACTGTTAAGTTCGAAACTGAGTCAGGTATATAAATGCTACATTTGTATTACATAGTTGCAAATATCAATTAGGTGTAACAAGTATACCTACCTAAAACTGTAGGTAGCTGAAGTACATACTTAGCACATGAATATCATATGTGTCGAGTGTCGGGTACCTAAAAAGTAGCTGGGACACCTAAATGGCACATGTCTAGCACATCTTGTGCTCTTAGGGACATTTCTATAGCATACACGACGTCTGTGTTTGCGGCAATATGAAGATAGAAATTTATGTAGAGTATGTAAACAGTTAAAAGTTTCAAGTTTGTTAAGAAGAATATCATGATTTATCACATCAAATGTTTTATTGGTCTGTATGAATTATTTCTATTTGATTTTTATTATCAATTTTTGTTGCTAGGAGCGAATACTCAGCAAGAATAGTTACTGTTGATTTTCTGGGTAGAAAATTATATTGCCTTAGTGAAATAATTGGATAAACATGTGAATATATTTTATTTTCTAAATTATAATTTCAAATATCTTGGTAGGTGCAGAGATTATTGCTACTGATCTGAAATTTTTATATCTGTATTATTTCCGTTGCGTTCTGAATTAGATAAATACAATAAACTTTTCGACTTATTAAGTATTCCCTATAAAAAAAAATGGATATTTTAGTAACTGAGTGAAAACTTTGATGATATGCGATTGGATTTAGTCATGTCCTGGAGATGTTTGAGCTCTCATTCTTTTGACAGCATTCTGTGACTTCTTCCACTTCAACATAAGTAAATATAAACAGATTAAGTAGATTGTAGTTAACACGATGTGATAAATGACAGGATCATACAGGATTATTTTTAATTTTTTATACTATATTTTAAAGTGTTGCAGAAATTTATTAGCAACATCTATTTCGGTATTTAGGTGACGTTCTTCATAAGTTAGAGTACTGCTATCAGAATTTTTTTATTAAATGTAAGTCCAACAAGATTTTTGGATAGATTTGAATTTATGTATCTATCATAAGCGCTTGAAATTTCTTTTGGCTAGAACCTTAGTTTCTTTAAATTTATTTAAATAATATGTATGTCCTCAATCCCTTGTCGCCACTTTCTTCGATGATATTCTTGACTAATTTGATTATTTTAGGCGTTAACCAAATAGGATATTTCTGATTAGTTTTCTTATGTGGTACACACTAGTCGAAAACAGCATTCATTATTTTATAGAATGCATCATAGCCACCGTTTCCCAATTGGCAGACGTCATTTCGATATGTAACTGTTTGTAACTAGTTTTATGGAAGCTATAATCTGATTTAATATGTTAATTTTTAGTATGGATTCTCTTATTATAGCGAAAATCAATAAATAAAACAAGGTGATGAGTATCTTCAGACACCCCTGCTTTGGGTTTCATGTTCATTTCAGTATAATAGATATTTGCAAAAACTAGAGCTAACGTTCTGCGAAGTTCATTTTTAATATTATTTCCCGTTTCTAAATTGTACAGATTCATAAAGTTATGTACTTCCCAGCAACTGTTTATAAAACTAAGAAAATCAAAATCAACTCCTGTTATGTGCGATTGATTCCAATCGCCTATTAGAAGAATATTACTTTCTGGTTGCAAAATGCTATGCAAATAATTAATATAATTTTGATGCACCGAGTTGTTAGATCCAGGTAGAGAGTATACAAGATTCATAAATAGAGAGGGAATATTTACATTAAATTTTGTTTTTAAAAAATCTGAAAGATTCAGGTGGAACTAAATATTGTGGCAGGAGGCTCTTCCCTTGACACCGTAGCTACCAGCCTGCCCTCTAAAAAAAATCCTAGCTAAGCTACTAATCAATCATTTAAGTAAATACTTGAGATTTAAATTAGAAATTCGCCCACTTACTTCAATCATAAACGATAGAAGACTGCAACTTTAAAGAAAGTTAAACGTGTAAATGAAATGCAAGGATGAAAATGATCTTTTCTGTTTGATTCAATAAATATGTGCGAAAATGCATTTATAACCTAAACCTTTCAAAAAGAAGTTTAACATTTAAAAACAGTTGTTCAGTTATAAAACTTTTGATGCAATGATTCGTGAAGAAAAGTACATCTACATTGCCATTTGTTTAAAAGGGAGAAAGAAAACGGGAAGGTATTATGGAGATTCAAGTAACAGCTATCAACGAGCAAAGTTGGTCATGTGCAAAAATTGATAGCCTCTTTCTGTCGATATCTCCCATGCTATTGGGAGAGACATCCACTTTATCTACTGTACCTTGCACAGAACACACATATACACACACTAATACAAAGGTATCACTTGGGCTATGTATATACTCGTTGCAAAACGCAATAAAACGAATTGACCTCCGTAAATGGTTGTTATGAAACTAATTTTAAATACGTCATTACATCTTTATTCTTACATACGAGTATAACATGTTATTGTGTTCTTTGTTTGTTATGTAATATAAAGTGAAACACAATTAGTGAAGTGCACCCAATATGAGATGAAACGAGAAAAAAAAGTTGTATTTACGTTTTAAACATTTTCGCTTCTCGTTTTGTACATTTTTACATACAAAATGTATGCCTTGACTTTTTTCTTAATTTCACTGAGAAGTTTCAGAATCCTCCCGCCAGAGATAGCGTGGATCAATAAGGCGATCTATAACCCACCGTCACCCATGACTCACTGGACCCAGGACCCACCGTCACCCACTCTTACCCACCATGACCCACTCTGACTCACTCTAACCCTCTCAGACTCACTACCCATCATGACCCAGTTTAATTCAAGGAGTTTACACTTTTAATAAAACAAGGCTGTGGAATTATCACTAATCGGAGTTTGAATTTCTACGGTCAGTCTCTCCAGCACCGCTTTGTTTCTATACTGGTGGATATGACCTACACGATATAAAATGGTAAAGTGTTTGTCATGGGTCAATTTATTATGAATTTAAATTTAATTATAATTATTTCCTTGCTGAATTACAGGTACTTTTCAAAGTGGAAAATAAGATGAAATTTGAGTCTCAAATCAAGATAAAGTAGGCGAACGTAAAGGGGAAAAATAAAATAAAAAATGTAAAATTCGACTGTCTTTCCAAAGTCAAGTAGTTAGTCCTATTGCTATTATTACAATTATAAATATCAATATCCAAAAGTGCCTGAAGTTCTTTTTTCACTTAGATATACTCATCTCAGTAAGCAAATAGAAACAAATGGAAAGAGAGAAAGTTGAGACCTTGAAAGTAAAACGTAGACAAATTCACCAGTAATCAAAATAATAATAATAATAATAATAATAATAATAATAATAATAATAATAATAATAATAATAATAATAATAATAATAATAACTGTTCCTCAATACCCTCATCCTTACCTCATGACCATTCACTATCACAATCTCATCGCTCTCACCCTCACAACCCCTCAACCTCACTCATCCTCTCCCTCACAACCTTCATCTTCCCTCACCATTACGGTCCCTCAACCTTTGCTTCACATATTAACTTCGAGGATGAGTGAGATTGAGGAGTTACTTCATGAGGTTCAACTTTATGAGGATGTCCATCTATGGTCTAGCTTACTAATGTTTACCTTCCTTTTCCAATTATATGAAATATCATCTAAAACAGCAAACACATTCTTAAGAATCATGTCATATTATTTCTAAAAGCAAATATCAGATTTACTAATGCTATGTTATAATTGTTTGTTTGTTGCGCGTTTAACATATGTTGTCAGGCTATATGAGACATGTAAAACCGTAGTAAAGAGCCTGAGAATTGCAATCCAGCAATCTCTACAGATTTCATTCCTAACTATGATTTATGTATAAAACAGCAAGAGCACATTTACAATTTATCATTACGGGCTAAGCAATGTACGAATAAATAATTATTTGAATACTGAGACGGTATGTGATCACTACTAATGTATTAGAAAATCTGAGTTCGATTCCCGGTAAGATCTCAAGTGTTTCGGCTTCCACGCCAAGTTGTAAGTCCACATCTCATAGCAACCTCGGTATTGAAAGATACTATAAGTTCTAACCAATCAAATCAAACTATTAAAATATTATTGTATCTCTATGAGGAAAAAATACAGAAAGGTTTAGAAAATTGAAACTACACGCTAGAGCGCAGAAATCATTTGTTACCAGGTCCATTTTTTGCCTCGTTATGATCTCTGACTGAATCAGTAGGTCTCGTCCCATATATCCTCGGTGCCGAAAGGGACGTTAAACTCAAAATTAACATTATAATTGTGGTTTCAAGCCAATCTTATGGGACTGGGACTAAGGCTGGATTAAATAAAAACTGTTTATGGCTGTGTTGCAGGAAAATGACTTCTCTGCAAGAAGATGTCCCATTCTGACATTAGGGAAAACTTTTTGCCTTTTTGCTTGATTTTTTTTCCTGACATATACCCATAAAATTTTCCTAGAGATATTAGACCTACAAAATATAACAATCATGTTATAATAGAATAATAAGAAAGCATTTATCTTAATTTCAGATAAAGACTAGAGGTAGACCGCTCTGCTTCTGAATCTTTCAGTTTCTGTACAAAAATCAATTTAGATGAAGATTAGAATGAATATTGTAATGAATCGTGAATTACAATTAATGCAATACTTTTCCTTCTCTTCTCTTTTGAAATGCATTGATTGACTGATAATTGCAAATCAATTTACTGTAAATAGTGAACATGAAAGAAGCAGGTAAAACATTATATAGTTGCTTTGAATCGAAGAGAGTATGTATGTATGTATGTAGCCCTACCATCCCGTGTTGAAAAGGGAGTAAATCGTTTAGCCAGCCAGCCAGTCATCAATTGCAACAGCTCTTGATCCATCCGATGATGGAGGTAGCATGTTTCTATAGCAACGAGCTATCAGCTACCTTTTGTTGACTCAGCCATGAGATCACTCCCCGATGTGTTTTTCCAAATTGACCGGTAGATGACACTGTCGGTGAGTGAAAACGCCAGCAGCCATTCGACATCATTTCAAGGTAGGAAAAAAAGAAGGGGGGGAGAGAAACAGGAAACGGGACAAATTAATGAGAGGGCAATCTGATACGAAAAGAAACACAGATTAAATTATCATTAAGACAATGACAAAAGAAAAACAAGTAATTGTGAGTACTGATTTATTTAAGGATGAAGAAGGGTACATGTAGGTTATTCACTTTTTACAGCTTATGAACTAGATGGTCAGCTATTGGCTTCTAAATCTACTCATTAAAAGAAAATAATATTTATTATTATTATTATTATTATTATTATTATTATTATTATTATTATTATTATTATTATTATTATTATTATTATTATTAATTCATCGTTAGTTAGAATGCCCACTTGATACCAGACCTGGCTCTACCAACCTCTCCCTAGACCTCCTTCATTCCTACACGTGCACTGTTCATATCTTTTAATTGGGAGGCTCAAGTTAATTCCAGGTTACAGTACCTGTAGTGTGGATCCCTAATGAAACTGTAGATCATATTTCACACAGCCTTGTTGTCGAGAAGGAACATTAAACTGTAAATGAATGTATTTCCCCGTATTCTATTTACAGCAATAGCTTGATTATTTCTCCCCGTACTCTGTTTATAGACAAGAGGCCGCAGTGGCTCAGTGGTAGTGTGTACACCTCTGGTACGTGGGGTCCTCAGTTCGATCCCAGCCGCTCCAGTGAGGTTTGTGGAGGACAATCACCGTGTGCGTGAGTACTGTATTCTTAGGGTTCTCCGTTTCCTCTCACTTTATTCATTCCACTATTCAATTCATTTCTCATCATCACCGTCTCCCTTAGCCTAGCCGGCATAATCGTGGGACGTAGAACAGAAAGATTTCATTTCTGTTTACAAACAAGAGCTTGATTATTTCTCCCCATACTCTGTTTACAAACAATAGTTAGATTATTTCTCCCGGTATTCTGTATACAGACAATAGCTTGATTATTTCTATTTTATGAGAGCGAATCTAGGGCTACCTGCGAGACAAGCAATTAGGGCATCTTGTCTAGGGGGGAAGGTGTCATGAAAGTGATGTCACGTCTCAGAAAGTGTATCTTGTCCTTTTAGAAGAGCTCTGTGTCTTATCCTACATCGTCATGAAAACTCTGTCTCGTCTCGTCTCGTCTCATGGATATTTCTAAGTGGATCTTCATTGCCATTTTAATTACTAGTGCCATAATGTAAAGCCTTGATAAGGATATACTTCGATACCAATATCATTTTAACAAGTAGCCGTACAATATCAATTATTAGGTTTTCAAAATAATTCGTTTCTTTCAAGTTTCTCGAAAACTACGCATGAGGATTTACACTGACACACATCATTTTGTTCAGCTTGATGAAATCTATTGATTGGTATATGTCTCATTTTTGGACACCTTTTTTCTTCATTAAATTCTTTCAGAAATTAAATCCGGGATTATGTTCAAGAAATCTAAGTTTCCTTTTCTGGAAACACAAAATGTGTATCCATTTAAAAGCACCACTATGCACACCATGTAAGACATTTCTTTGAATAAATTTATTGGAAGAAAATAAAGGAAGAATATTAAATTTTTAGTTGATATTGGTTTAGTTGTATGAAAAAGTTTGTTTATTAGCAATAAGTAATCATAAACATAGTGATGGTCACCAGAAATTAATATGTTAATGAATGAAGTCAAGAAGTAATAAAAATGGGTAATATTTTACGAATCATAGAAGTTTAATACGTTATTCTTGACACTTCTGGATAATTGGTACTTTCTGTGCAATGGGTACTTTCTGTATAATGAGTATTCATAATCATAACTCAAAACAAACCTGTACGTATAGGCCATATTTCGAAGTATTTTATGTATTCGTTAGCAAACTTTTTAAATATAACTGTCAACTAAGCATAACCTTCTAAGACTAATCCTTTCTTTCTTACTGATTCAGGTCAAATTTCTCATTATTACAAGTTTTCCTCAATGAAACCAAGGATTTTGAATCTAGACATATTTTGAGCTGAATAATGACATAGCTAACTTTGTCATGAACCTTTTGTGAACTCTATAAGAAAGGTAATTTGCAATATGAGTGCCTATTCCCCTCAAGATCTTGGGGAGCAACTACCCAATTAAATTTATTATTCTTCCCCTAAATTTACTATTTTGCATCCAATTTTTTTCTTTCCTCCCAAATTTACCATCTCCTTTCAAATTAATCTTTCTCCCTGCAAATTTGCCATTCAATCTCAAATTTCTCAATCTTTCCACAAATTTACTATCTTCCCCCAATTCACTTTTGTCCTCAAAACCTTTCTCCACTCAAATTTACCTTTCTCCCCGAAAATTCACTTTTCTATCCCCAAATTTATCATTCTTCAGTTTGATTGCATCATTTTCAATGCAAAACTTCTCACTCTCTCAAATATTCTCATGGGCACCACCTGCACTCTAAACTCTTCTTGTGTGTGCAATTTAAGGCTCCCACCAAGTGGGCTTGTAATGGACAGATATCATGTATTTGTGTGGGTTTCCTCGTTGTTCTTCATTTCCTCCCACTTCCTTCATTTCACTATTTCATTCCTTCTCAATATCTCAATCTCATTTAGCCTACACAGGGTAAATGTGGGACGTAAACTTGAAAGATTTTCTACAATTTAAGAAATAACTGTAAAACAAAAATATAACATTGAAATTTGATCATAGCAACTTCTACAATGGATAAAATGCTTTTTGGAGAGTCTAAAGGTCGATTCACGCATAGGGTGCCGTTTCCCTGCCATGCTCTGTCCATACCACGGCTGTGGCCATTCACATATACCATGCCGTACCGTGCTATCCCACTACTCGCACATAGGGTGTTTTGTCCATGCCACTGTCCGTGCCACTGCCATGTTTATTCACATAAACCATGTTGCCCACTACTCTCACATAGGGTGTTTTTTTGTCCATGCCGTTCTCCTACCATTCTCCATCCGTGAATGGCCATGCTCATTCACATATACCATGCCATACCGTGTTGTTCCACTACTCGCACATAGGGTGTTTTGTCCATGCCGTTCTCCTACCATACTTCGTCCGTGCCACGACCGTGTTTATTCACATATACCATGCCGTACCGTGCTGTCCCATTACTGCTTTCTACACCATTTCTCAGGATCGATTGCTAGGAGGGTCAACTTCGTGCTGTTTCGAGTACTCCAAGGCAAGCATCGCATCGCGGTCAGCAAGTCGTGACCGGGATAGTTTCTCTTCAAGGCAGCCTGACGGAGCGCGGCACGTCATGTATGAATTAGAAAAGACAATGCAATGAATTTTGAGTTGAGTTGATTTTGAGTTTAACGTCCCGTTCAGCAGCAAGGCTATATGAGACGTGGGCCTACTGATTAACGTGGAATCCGAACTACATGAGCTCCCGCCGGGAATCGAACCCGGGCCTCCCACGCCAAAGGCGCGTACGCTAACCGCTTAGCCACGGAGGAGCTCGCAATGAATTTTGAATATCATACTCTGAAAAGAAACTTCGTGAAACTCGGCACGGCATGGAAATGGCATACTATGTGTGAATCAATCTTAAGAGTGAGTACAAGCGTCATCTTCGTTCTCACTTTTTAAAAGAAAATATTCTTCCCTCTTTTATGAGGCTGAAACTCAAGCAGCTAACACTCGCACTATCAGCTCCGTCCCTAGATTTTTACCCAGGATTGTGGTATCAAATTTCGTCTCTGGCAGAGCCCTTAATGGAAAATAAGAGAATAAAAAGCACAATTTAAGCATAAACACAAAACTGAAACCAAATTGTGAATGTTTATTTTATATTACATAGTGAAATAATACATAACAGAAACAGACATAGCATGTACTGGTTGTTTTTCATGAAAGAAAACTCTTTCTTCTTTCCGATAAGGGAAGGGAGTAAATGACTGTTTCTGCAGAAGAAAGTAAAATTAAGAAAGGCAGACATTAACTTAGTAGATACGAAAAAAATGAAGGCAAGTAGCCTAATTAACTAACTTTACCTTTGAACACATATTTAAAGGATAAATTTGAACACTTCTGTTGAAAGTTAGAAGTACGTTTTTCATGTTATTAAACACTGACGTGAGTAGATGCGTATTGTGTCCGGTGCTATCAAGGTAAAACAAGTTAATTTTTCTTTGTGTTGTGAAGCAGGGAAGATAGATCATAGTACTACATGTTATACAGTACGGACTGTTGTATAATATTGTAGTTGTATTTAACACGCAATAATATTTTGAGGCCTCAATTGGGTAGGTCGGTCGAAATGAAATGAAATCTTTGAATTTTACGTCCCATGGTTATGCCTGCAGACTAAAGGAGACGGTGATGATGAGAAATGAATAAAATGATGGAACGAATAAAGTGGGAGGAAGCGGTAGGTCGGTCGACAACATGGCCCAGGTGGTGATATGGAGATTAGCAAAATTACGATCTCCATGATACAATAACGTTTTCGAAGTAGTATGTGGTTATGTCATACAGGCACAAGAAAAAGCTAGAACAGACTCCTAAAGCAAAAAGAAAATCTTGATATGAGGATGATGTAAAACAGACAATAATCGCGGTTAATGAGAAGAAAATGAAATTAACGGAAGCGTAAAAACACCTCCAAATGCCGAAATCAACAGTCTTTACACTTGCATGTACTATGAAGAAAACTCCTGACGAGATAGTTTCTACAAAATTGGGAAGGTCTCCTATTCTTTCGCGTGAATTGAAGTGAGAACCTCGCGAATATCTTAATATTTTATTTTAAATTTTGTATCAAAGCTATCAATAGGGTCTACGTATTTACATATTCAATTTCGAGTAATTTTGTAAAAGTTATTAATTTTATCTCCAAAGTGATAATTTTTGCTAATTATATGCTTATGTAAATAATGTTCAAAATAAAAATTTAAGAAAACGTATCATTATTGTTTATGATTTTATAGTGGAAAAATACTTTCTGTAGCTTTCTTGTTGTTTTAACACTGAATGAAAATGATAGCTAATAAACAGTCTCTATTTGTATTCTCGAAACATATTTCTACCTTTTTTTCCTGTTACGTTTATGATTTGATTATGTTTAGAAACTATTTTTTTTCGCTTGACATCTTCTCTTTATTCATTACAATTACTGAATAAATTCTTCGGTCATAGAAAGAAAAAGGTTCATATCTTAATTTAAATTAACAATTTATGTTCTTAATGTGAAGGAGCTTGATTTATGGCTGAAAGAAAAAGACATTTCTATGTCACCATCTTCTTCTCTATTATCCTCAAGATTCTGAAAGCAATCCGAAAATAAAGCTACGGAGCACCACACTATAATCTTTCTTTGTTCCCCTATCTTAAACGAAATCAAGTAATGCTCAAGTTATCACTGAATCATTCTATTATGAAATGCGAATGAAATTACAATACACGTTTACAAAAACTCACCCCAAGAGTAGATTATCCCCTCAAATTCTTTTCATGAAAAATGATTTTTTATCTTATTGTAGAGTTGTTAATAAATTATTCGTTACAAATATTTGAACAAAATCGCCTGAGTTGCTTTCTGAGAAAGTAGTTTAGAAAAACTTACCCTCAAGAGTTTCTGAATTTTCTCTAGAAAAATGATTTATAGTATATTATAGTGAATTTTATTTCACAGAATATTAACAAAATTGTTAGAGCTATTTTCGAGAAAATAGTAAAATTTGGACTTTCACCCTTCAGTAATCTACCCTTATGTTTAAGGATAGGACACTCTCTAGACAATTTTATAACACCTCGGATATATTGACCAGTGTGACCTTTAGTCACGTATTCTTACATTGGAACGTAGGAACAAGTGCAAAAATCCCATTTTCGTCATGGTGCCCATGAAATGTGTCAATCTGCTTAAATCTCGAATTCATTTTATTTTTATTTTTCAAGATCATCATAGTCTACCTCTTATTGTCACTCGAAAATAAAAATGGTGTCCACACACTGATGAGTACTCTTAAGGCATATTTCGTGACCATTTACATTTAGGTTCTATTATTTGCCGACTATTGTGTTCAATATTATTGATCCACAAGCATGTTCACATATTGTCCCTGCAATCTCAAGTAACGCACCACTACATTATTGATAGTATTTCAAATTAACTTAAGTGACTATTAAGCTAATGTAATTATGGTAAATTGTTGACAGTACTACTACTCTCACCCACATTTACTACTGCACGGTTCATATCCCACGGATTAATATCAACGAGGTAAATTCTGGTTTAATTACCTATAACACCCCTCCCACAATATATAGGTCTATGTGTATATATAGTATTGTTATATTATTACATGATCTGCAAATGTGTATTCCGCAAACAACTAGCCTATCCACTCTTGTCATATATGATATGAGTATTAAAAGTATACATCATAGAATATAATCTCTGCAATATAATATTGTAATTTAGCCTATTACTTGTACTGAGTGTAAATAACTACATGCCTAATTAATACAGGGGAGAAGAATAGCGAAGAATGGAAGGATGTGGTAATAATTCGATGAGAACATAGAATTATTAGCCACTTCTCTACGTTTTTAATATCTACACTATGACTCTAACTTATTCAAAACAATGGATATGGTTCTTAATTTCCCTTATACCAGTACATATTCTTAAACCTTTCGGAAACCAGTTAATAATCATTAGTGATAGATATGATTAATGACAATTAATAACGGTTAATGACATATTTAATTACACTGCAAGTGATTTTTCTGCGGTTTTACTATGTGAGGGATATAAGATCACGTGCTCCCGTTTACATATGAAAACTCTCTTTCTCTCTCTCTCTCTCTCTCTCTCTTCATACATACAAATATATCTTTTCCAATTGTATCGTTTGGGCTCTACAATCGTGGGGGCGCCCTATACGGTGTATGAAAACCCAACGTTACCATTTCAGGAAGCTATTTTCTTGGGGCCTCGCCATACTGAATACAGAATATTGTTGGAAAACTGATTTGAGGTGTTGTACGTCCCTCACTTAACAATATGCACGTTCCCAGTATCATTTTTGCGTGCCGTCACGTTCGATTCAAACAGCCTGCTAAACTGGCAACGTTGTTTTTTCATTTAACATAAGGAGTTTTATTAGTGTGGAGTCCAAACGGATGGAGCGATTGAAAAAATTCCAGCATTTTAGGTTTAAATTCACCTATTTTCGGACAACCTTCCTCTCTTTCCAATTTTTCGTATCTTTATTGGTTAATGGCTTCGGACTTTTCATAAACTCGGAATCTGGGCTCTAAGCGCTCATTTTTGAAACGAGCTAGCTCAGCTCAAACTCAGAGTGTAGAAAGTGAGTTAACTCATGCTCTAACTCAAGCTTTTAAATGGAGAGAGCTAATCTTACGCTCAATTTTTTTAGGTACGCTCAATATAAGGAAAATATGCTCTGATGATTTTACAATTACTTATCGTCTTTCCGGGTGCAGAATAATACTCGTTCAATGCTACATAGACGTAGTGCCTTGTAGTATTGAACCCCTTATCCCCAAAGTTTGGGCCCCTCGCAACAAAAATTTCTGGATGCGCGTCTAGCCTGTTCCATTCATTTGTGTTAATTCGGACAAATTATAAAACACTTCCGCCTATATTTTCAAGGGAAAAAAATGATAGAACTAGATTGTTTTTATAAGAGAAAGAATACTGATGAAGTGTAAGATAATATTTTTATGTTGCATCAATCATTTCCGTGTTAAACAAGTATAATTTTATTGAGATTGTATGTTGAGTTACAATGTTTGGGGGCGGAGAACGGGTCCTTACCCGGTGGACCGCCGCGGGTGGGCTCATGAAACAGGCACAAGCCCTATACTAAATGGCAGAAGACTTAAAATTTAGTTTTCGTGCCCATATTTTTTAGAACTTATGAGATAGAAATTTTAGAACTTAGTTTATTTTTTAGGTCTTGTGCCGTTTAGGTCTTATGAACGTTACCCGTCATTTGTCTCCCCCTAAGGATGACACACATAGAGGGTCTACTCCTAACGACGATACTCCTGTAGTGGAAATTTTGCTTATAATAATAATAATAATAATAATAATAATAATAATTATTATTATTATTATTATTATTATTATTATTATTATTATTATTATTATTATTATTATTATTAAAAACATTAAGAATTGTATGGGAAAAAGAATGTCTTTAGTTGGTTAAATAATTTTTGTCTTAGTGAATATCTTGTTCAAAAAATATAGAAACCACCACTGTTCTCTTCTTTTTTAAACTGTTATCAGACTACAAAATGTTAAGAAGTAGGCTTAGAAAAGGATTTCAGTATGGACGAAATGCTTTTCCAAGAGTTATAGGTGCTAGGGTTTTTTCTTCTCCAAAATCCTATTTTCTTCTATTTTTTCAATTTTTCTATTTACTTTCATCTCTTCTAGTATTACCAAGAGAGATTCATTGAGATGTACTTTCCGTCTCTTCTTACCTCACGAATGTTATAAGAAATGATGCAAAATGAAATATACAAAATGATAATATATAAATGAGAGGAAACTACGTGCTAATGTGATGTAACCTACAGCAGCATATCTGATTGTTGCTGTAGCTGGTTTCAGCATCTTCCTAATTGCCACCATGTGTGTCTGTAAGAGAGAGAGAGAGAGAGAGAACGGAAATATTAGTTTGTGTATGTGTGTGTGTAAGTGTTACACGTTGGGTGACGCGTCCATTTCACGTTCAGCTACAATTAAATTAGAAAGAAAACCTACTTCTTCAAGATTAATTGCTTGATGTGAAAACAAAATTAGTTGAGTTTCTTGTACGACGCCTCTTGGCTTCACTCTGAGCATTCACCCTTTCTCTCTCTCTCTCTCTCTCTCTCTCTCTCTCTCTCTGCCCTGCTACATCCCTCTCGTTCGCCAGAGACACTGCTTCCCACACTTGGTTACCAGCGCCACCAACAAACGCCAAAAAAGAGGTTCAACAGGGTTGCCGCAAAGCATTTTTTTATTCGGTGTTGTTTTACAATGCACTGTTTTAGAATTGAAAGAATCTAAATTTTTATCAGAACCCTTTTCTATTTATAAGTAGCTTAACATTTTCAGTTTTATAGGGGGCACGGTGGGTCAGTGGTATAGCGTTTACCGCTGGTGTGTAGGGTCCCTGGTTCGATCACAAGTAAATTTTTGGTGGACAACATCGTAACCGTGCGTTTTCTTAGGGTACTCCCGTTTTTCCCACTTTCTCATTCCACTAATTTTTCCATCCTCATTCACTTGCCTTAGTAATTGTCTCCCTTAGTCTAACGGACATAAGCGTGGACATTAAACTGAAAGATTCCATTTCATTTTTAGTTTTATAAGTAGTACGTGTATCGCTGTTAGAAGTGTGCACGTTACTGTTAGGACTAAGTGTGTCGCTGTTAGCAGCATAGAAGTATCACTGTTAAGATAAGATGCAATCTGCTACTTAGTAATATTTTTTTAATGGGCTATACAGTATGTAATTACATAAATAGTTTATTCCAGCGGAATAAAACCAACAATTTATCATTGGCAATGAACAATATACTAGAAAAATGCTTTCTCATTTTCAAAAACTACGCATCAGAAATATCATTAACCATACCGTGTTCTGTTGTCTTCATAATAAAAAGCTAATACTGTATCAGAAGCAAGGGTGGATCCAAGGGGGGAGCTAAGGGGCTATAGACCCCCCCCCTTGACGCTCAGGTTTACACTGGATAAAATGGGCTTCAATTCTGCTTTACACTGGATAAAACGGCAAATTATGGTTTAGCCCCTCCCTTGATCATATCCTGGATCCGCAAGGATATGTTTGTTCAATGATGTAAAAGCAACGATCATTTCAGATTTTACATTTCATTAAGAAATAAAACTGTCTATATACAAACTGAAAACCCTAACAAATCTTCAATCAGAATTAGTTATTTAATGTATCTTCGAGTCAAGTTATTTTTCATTGTTTCGTCAAGCGAACTAAACATTTTGTAGCCCCTCCTGTGTTCTCCCCAAATAAAAATATTTCTTGCTGCGTAAATACCAAAAAGTATTAATATCATTATAATTCATTACAGTACATTATCACAATTTACTACTTCATCTGGCCGATTGACGCCCGCAGTTGGGGGAAGAGAGGACAATTATCCCTCCCTGAATTTTTTAAAGAAGTTTGGTTCTGCGAAATACATGTCAAAACATACTAGATTTGTTTACTCATCCAGCGCAAAAGTTATATTTCCAATTTTAGAAATTTTACAGGGGAACAAAAAAAAAAAAAAAAAAAAAAAAAAAAAAGTGGACATAGGACATAGGAAGACATATGGCATAGGACAATATTTCATTCATTTTTCTTGAAAATAATAGCTATTTCGTGTGCTTTCTTATCGCCATGTGCAAGAGCACATCATGCGCCATCTAAAGACGGGGCAAACGGACATGCTAAGCAGTTATCTGTTGCTTGTATGAATACGAATGATCGAAGAGAACTCAAGATGTTTCTTACAAACCAGTAAGCTTTCTACAAAGTGAAGGTATAATAAAGAAATCAGTTTGTCAGTTAGTCAAGGATATATTGAACAATTAGTATATAAGGGTGCAAGATGTCCATATGCCCCATGGGGTGGGGCAGAAGGACAAAAATAGTGGGGCAAACGGACAGTTACAGTTAAAGTGTACAAACCACTAACACTCTTACAATGAATACATAGAAAGTAAGCATCACGACCGTTTGGATCTCATTCTACATGGAACCAGAAAAAACAATGCTTAACATTTTCATGAGTTAAACTTCTAGCTCTAGCATAGGGCAATGATTGCGCTATACACACACACTAAGTGTTTTGTGACGCTGTAGGAAACCACGCACTCAATTTTTGCCAGCCATTTTTACATCATTATTGAATGTTTGTATTTGTTTGCAACAGCAAAGTTGTACGCCAACTTTCGAAATTCGTAATTCGTAAAGTTAACACAAATATCATTTCATCCAAGGCGAGAATGTTCTATGGTTTCCAAACTTTCGGTTTATGTGCGATGACATAACGCATCGTCGTAGTTTATTACAAGGGACACTGAAAATTGTCGCTGCAGCTGACAGACCGTCTCCTTTAGCCTAGCCGGAAATCATGGGACGTAAAACTTAAAGATTTCATTTCATTTTAATTTCATTTGCAGTTGACAGAGACATCTTGTCTTCGCGTATCTCTCTAAGAGCAGCGGCCATGGACGCATCTTCCCATTTGCATCTGTTTGTTGTGCGAGATCGATGACGTACCATCTCTGGAAAAAATGGTAGTACTAATAAGAAACCCGCCTCTTAAATAATATCACACACAGAAATATTGTTTTCCTACTTCATATTAACCATTTAGGTCACTGTCCATTTGCCCCGCTAATTGCGTGTCCGTCTGCCCCGCATACACATTGTTTCAAATATTTCTGACCCTACTCAATAGTGGGTACGTAACGTTCATTTACTCTAGTGGCGTGTGTGCCTATCCATGCTATTGTCTGTTGCTCTTCCCGCGAATGTTTAGCAACTTTCCTTCCTTATCAAATACTTAATTTCTGAAGTCGAGTTTTTAGAAATCACGATTTGGGACACTTATTTCTGTGTAATTGTTGCCGATTTCCTCACAATAGTGCTGCAAACACACGATATTCAGTGAATTCCACTCCTGCGATGTGAAGCACGAACTATAACCATACACCACACACGACTCAAATCACTGTTACCAGGTTAGTATATTTCCTATTACTATATTTCTTAACTCCTGTCGGTCTGCCCCCACCGTCCCTCTGCCCCGTCCTTACCATATAAAAAACTCAATTTCGAAAAAAATTGGACTTAGGACCTTTGCGCTCTAAGGACGCGAAGTGAATAAAGTTATCCAATGTGCGTCAATTATGAACATCAAAGTGGGTGTATTCGATACTTAGCTTGTTTGTTGGTTTCTTACCCTCTCCTCCTCCCGCCCATTGGAAGAAATCCTGCAGGCGTTCCTGCATCACTGTCACGACGAGACAACTTCAACTCGTTTTGTAGGCAACCTTCATTCTTTAACTTATCCGTCATTTACCTGTAAAGAATTATATCAATTTGTGCTTTCCCAAAATTATTACAATTTTGTATTGGTGAGCAAAGGTGAATGGATATTATTGATTCCTGAGACACTTTGAAACAAGAAATAAATCCGGTCTCCTACCGAAGATCGTACTCAGGCCATCCGGTTGGAAGGTAAACGTCTTGACAAACCATTAGCTCCGTTCATAAAATCTCTCATGGAAGAAATAAAAGAAAAAGTAAAAGAGAGAGAAGTTTGATTGGTAGAATCGATTTTTATAAACACTCAGAAAGTGGTTTCTAGAAAACCGACATTTCGGTTTTCTCCAAAACCGGTTTAGATTTCTTCTAAAAACGGTTCGGTTTTTCACCTAAATCGTTATCAGTTTACCACCAAAACGGTTTTCCGTTTTGTCCAAAAGAGTTTTGAATTATCATTGAAACCAGTGTGAGTTCGGCCGAAACCGGTATGTGTGTTCTTGTTCTTATAGGCTATATACAAGGTGTTTCAAAACAACACCGACAACGTTTGGGAAATGAACTTTAAAGGTCCATAGCTCCAAACCTATGTGACCTACCGTAGTCGGGTCAAGATTTCACTTAGGAACTAATATGTACCCTATCCAAAAATTCATATTTCAAAATCCTGCGGTACTCACGCAACATTTTTTATAGGGGGATTTTGGCTAAGGGCAAATAATTTGAAGTACTCAACAACTGCTCTGTAGAAACTGTTGCAGAAGTACCTTAGGATTCTGAAACATGGATATTTGGATAGGGCACATACTAGTTCTTATGTGAAGTCTTGACCCGACTGCGGTAGGTCCCATCGTATTTGAGCTATGGACCTTTAAAGTTCATTTTTTCATGTTTTCGGCAGCCTATAACTCCGAAAGGAAGTATTTGTTCACCCAGGTTGGTCTATACTTTCTGTCTTATCTTGGTGTCAGGAATCACCTCCCAAACGTTGTCGGTGTTGTTTTGAAACACCCTGTATAATATTCATTCCCACACAAGTTAAACGAAGAAAATACATTTTTGATTGAAAACCGAAACAGAAACGGGTTTTGAAATATAATCGAACCGGCTTAGAACTCACATTTTTGAAGGTGTTCGAGAACCGATTTCATTTCTTTAAAAAAACTAAAAACCTCTTTCTGTGTCCACCACTAGAGAATTTCTCCGTTAAAACATGCTAGTTGTTACACTCGAGCCTTTGGCTATTTGTTCAGTATAGGATAAAACCGATCTTAATTAAAGGCCCTAATGGTTTAGGTTTAATATTTTTCATTATTATTTTTGGTGTTTGTCTATCAACCACTCCAAACTCCATACCACATTTACCCAATTATTCAGAGTTCGTTATACAGACGAACCAACATTTACGCGTATTAGCTTAGGACAGACAAGCAATAATAAAGGTGATGATATCAATGAGCGTAATGTTTATTATTAGGAATAGCGTAAACGCACAGACTAATCTTCATTCAACGAATCTTCTGATCCTGATGTAAACATTGCAGAATGGTATTACTCCGCCAGTCATCGGATGATTGGCTGTCGGTCAGCGCTTCGTTCGAGAAGCACGTGCTTATACCACGCAGTTTACCAAACAATACCTCCACGAGAAATATTGTGATCTTGCAGACGAAACGATTAATTTCAAACATGGCTATTTTGCATTATAAAAGCAAGAAATAATTACTACATATTAAAGTTGGAATTTCTGTTTGTTTCCCTACTCGCGATTAAAATAACAATAATGCTATTTGATGATTTGATTGTGGTTTTAAAAGTAAACAAAAGCGAAAAATAAAAACATGTTAACATACCTATTGCGAATCTGACATGGGTTGAATCCTTCCATATCCGTGTCCTCGCTCTCACTGCTACTGGTGTCGTCAACAACATTTATAACCAAACGGTCAACAACTGAATCACAGATCCCATCCAATTCTAAGAATTTTTCCTCCTCGCCTACGACGTGTTTAATACACTCTTGCCACTTATCAGCTGTTACCTGCTCCAAACCCTTTTGAACCAAGTTCTTAACTTCCTTGATTTTGAACGTGGTATTATTACTTCTAACATAACCCTTGACCTGACTCCACACCAACTCAATCGGGTTAAAGAAACAATGGTAGGGAGGGAGTCTTAAAACAGTGTGGCCAGCGTTTTCTGCCATACTGTCAATAATATATTTATCATATTTTGATTTTACATTTGCTGCTTTTATCACCTGAATTAGCTCGTCTTTTATCATGTCTTTTGCGTATGGTATGTCTTTATTTCCCATCCATTCAATAATATCGTTTTTGACCCACGATCTGTTTGGAGTGCGCTCTGACTTTACACTGTGATATGGCGCATTGTCCATGACAATCACACTGTTAGGTTCGAGTTTCGGCAAAATGTTTCGAAACCAATTGCTAAACACATCACCTGTCATCTCATCATGATAATCCCCCGTTTTGTTGGATTCAAAAAGCAAGACCCCTCCCTCCAAAAAACCGTCTTCACTTCCAATATGTAGGAGAATCAGGCGCTTCCCCTTTCCTGTAGGATTTTTCAAGCCGGTGCTCAAACCTGAAAGAAACGCTTGCTTTCTATCTTTTACACTTGAGTCAACCCACACTTTTGTTGTCGTATGACCTTCATTGACCCAAGTCTCATCAAGGTAATATATTTTTTTACCTTGTTGCCTGTAGGAACGAATTTTCCTTAGGTATTCCCTCCGCCAGTGTACTATATCTTCACGATCAATGATTATTTGTTTTCGATTTCTGCGGACAAATTCGAACCCGATTTCACACAGTAGAGTATAAAAAGTCGTTCTTTTGAAATTAGGTAAATCTGTATCGCTGTTTACAGCGGACAGCACTTTATTGATTGTTGGTGGTTCATTTCTCACATAAAATTGATGAACTTTTCTACGAATAGCAGTTCTTACAAATTCATCACACTGAACTTCCAATACTGGTTTCTCACGTCTATGTTTCTTCCCGGGAGTTGACAGTATTCCTTTTTTTAATCTTTCACTGCGAGCACCATTAACACTAAACACAGACACACCAGTAAATTCTGCAGTTAATTTCACCATGTCTTTTATGGCTAGCGTTGGATGTTTTTCACACAGCTTATGGAAAACATTGAGAACAATACGTTTTTCACCACTACGCAACGGTTTACCCTGTCGATGTTTTACATATTCCCCGCACGCGGCCATATTGTAAACTGTAATTCGCGCGAAGGTGGAGCAAAGCCACTTTCTGCACATGCGTATTCTCTTTTATTGCATTAATTCAATTTAATTCTTAGATATATTGTTACTTCTATTATTTAATTGTAAGGAAATTGCATTTCTAGAAGGAAATTGCTTTATAAGAAACAAAAACATTTAAAAAAGAGCTTACTTGATGATGGACTATTTTCTTCTACCGCATGGTTGTTGATAGGCTCTGTAACCAATGAAATAAAGCCATCACCACGTGTATTTGTTTACATGAGGTACTGAACGTTCCCTGAACGAACTTTAAGTTATTTCGTGTTGATTATTGAAATAGGTGGAAAGTTCCGGAATAGCATTGTGGTGGGCGGAGCTTCTGTAGTGAGTGTTTTTGCTAGCGCTGTTGTGTTCTTGTTTCGTTTTTTCTGATGGCAAGTTTAAGTGAACAACGTGCAGCTGTGAAATTCTGTTTTCCACTTCGTAAAAATTCTGCTGAAACTGTTGTAATGTTAAAAACAGCGTACAAAGAGGGCGCTATGGGTAAAAGTCAAGTGTACGAGTGGTTTGCTCATTTTAAACATAGCGACATGTCAATTGAGGACAAACCTCGTTCTGGACGTCAATCAAGTGCCCGAAATGACAAAAAACGTTCAAAAAATTCGAGAGCTTGTGCTCACAGACCGCCAACAATTGATCAACTGTCAGAGATTAGTGGAATATCTTGGAGCTTGGTTCAGCGAAATTTAACTGAAGATTTGGGCATGAAATGGGTTGCCGCCAAGTTTGTTCCTCGGGTTCTGACTGACAGTCAAAAAGAACATCGAGTTGAAACATGTCGTGCTTTGAAACAGCAGCTTGAAACTGATCCTGAGTTTCTGTTAAAGATCATTACTGGTGATGAGACATGGTGCTATGGGTACGACACAGAAACAAAGCAGTAGTTAAGTCAATGGAAGAAGTCATCGTCAGCCCGTCCAAAAAAATGTCAACAAGTCAAATCAAATATCAAAACAATGGTGATTCGCTTTTTTGATGCCAAGGGCGTAGTGAAATCAGAGTTTGTTCCGCCAGGTCAGACCGTCAAACAAACCTTTCATTCTGAAGTGTGAAGATTGCGCAACAGTGTTCGTCAAAACAGACCCGATTTGTGGCAGACAGGAGACTGGTTCTTCCACCACGATAATGCACACACACTCACAGTCATTTCTGTTCCCCAATTTTTGGCTAAGAATAATATTTTTCAGCTGCCCCCACAAACCTTACTCGCCTGACCTGGCTCCGTGCGACTTTTTCTTATTTCCACGCATGAAAAGAGGCATGAAAAGACACCGATTTGGCAGCATTGAAGAGGTCAAGAAAAAAATGAGGGAGGAGCTGTCAGCCATTTCTAAGATTACTACAAACAATGTTTCGAACAGTGGAAGCACCTGAGAGAGAGACTCCCAGGAGGAAGGACAATATTTTGGGAAATGGTAGTATGTTTGATTCTAATCAAAAATGTTCATATGAACATGGGTCCTAATCTCAACGGTTTGAGAGCTACAGGTTATCAACCATTTTTCACTTTATCTTGCTTATTGCTCACCCTGTATTTATTCTACAGAGGTGAGACATAGTGGATATAAAAGGTGATGGAATGAAAGATTAGTTATTGTGGAATATTTGGGAATCAGTGTTGCTATCCAATTTCTTTAAATAACCTTAACTTTCCCAAATTTCCCTCAATAGCTTCCCCTCCAAAGACATCACTGGTGCATGCTGCATACGGTTGGAAACGCCATTCCATAACCTTTCAAATCATTTATGTCTCACCTGTGTAGAATAATAACAGAGTTAGCAATACGCAACATAAAGTCAAAAGAGGTTCACAACCTGTTGCTCTCAAACTGTTGAGATTAGGATATATATATATATAAGTTTAATGTTCCAGAATTATGCACCGAGGCTAAAGGGGACGATAATAAAATGAATGACAAAAGTGGAAGGAAAGAGAGAACCCATCTATATAGTGTTTGTCTACCACAAAGCCCATTTGGAGTGATCTGGAATCGAATTACATTGCCTAACTAGCTTCCAGTTTCCTTCTTCATCATCTTTTTTTGCTTTTCTTTTTTTAATTTAAAGCTTTTATTCTAAATGTTAGTTTTGCGAGACTTATGCTAATACAAAAGAGTAGAATAGAAGGACATTCGGTAGCGATAGTGCGAGTATCTAATGAGTAAGTGTAAGCCTAGATAATGCGTTAATACAAAAGAGGCCATAGTGTATATTTTAAATTATCAAATTTTAAATGAATGATTATGCATAGAAATAATTAAGAAAAATAAGAAATATCCCTACACTAAAATGAACTTTTATTTTAGATATCTGATAAGTCAAACTACAAATTACACGCTTGTTTATGCATGTGACAAAAAGGAATTGCGAATGAAATTTTTAGTGTCCTGTCAGACAGACCATCCGTGATATTGGACAAAGCTAACATTGTAACCATAACCCAATGTTGTATCTTTATGGATACAAAAATTGTCCTATTACTTACGACGACAATTCTATTTTTCAGAATGTGTCTTTACTCACTAAATTCCAAGTTGACAACTTAAATAGTGTAGCGCAGTATCCAATTGTTGCGCGCCAAAACGTAGTAACAAGGATAAGCGCCCAAAGGGGTGCAGGGGGCCCGCCCCCTCGCTCACGAAAATGTATTATTTTTTTAAAAAGATTTTCTTAATACAAATAAAAATTACCAAACGTAATGTAGCAACCAGGGAGATGCCCCAACAGAATTTTCTTCGGGCGCCCATGGTGACCAGCAAAATGAATAAGATCAAAGACAAAGAGCTCCTCCGTTAGAAAAATCTGAGATTTTATACTGTTTGCTTGACTGTGTTAGTATGACTTCCTTTTTATTCTGGTCACGTAGGCTTGAATTCAATATAGGACGTCCGCCTGTTTATCCTAAATGTAGGCCTTCTATTTCCATAAAGGCAAAATATACATTCTTTATCGAATATAAAATATTAGAAAAGAAATTAAAGTCTCTTTTAAAACTTTTTCTACTATAATATGAAATAACATCACACTACACGGAGCCACCACAACCCTATTTACACACCAATATATTGTGACTTAAGTTTACTCCTGATTTCTGGCAATAACGAAAAGTCAGCTTCATCGATTACTTCTTTAACACACAACAAATTTAGAATTATTTATCAGAACGTTAATAAATTTTAGTGGTAGATTAAAGAAAGAAGATATACATAGTATGATACACTTCATTATTTAAGGCACACAGAACAGTCTCTGGAAGATAAGTAACGTAATTATGGAGATGGCTAACTCTCACTGAAAATCTATTACAATATCTTGCGGAAGTTCTGTTCAGTTGGCGACGTCTTCAATCATTCTTATCTAACTAGCTCCATTTTTCTTTCTCTTCGCCGGTAATTAGTAATTTGTTTCCGACATACCAACTGACAAACAAACATTCCATGTTTTGTAAACACCTGAATTGGAAATTCCTACATAGCACTAAATTTAATCCCGTCGTGTTTCATTCGACGCTGGAAACTGGCCAAAATTATCCGCAAGCAGGGTTGCCAGATTATTTTTTTTAATTTTGTTGACTTTTGTATGAAAGAGCAAATAGAAAAATAACTTTTGTTATTCTCATTAATAATAATAGTTATATCGAGTATGGAAAAATGGCGGACCTGATGTGTAGTAGCGTATAGGATATTCTAAAGAGGATAAGAAATAAAAGAGAAAGAAAGATGGAGAACACACTCCGTTAACCGAACTCGGAAGCTCCTGGGTGCAAAGCTCTGAAACACAGTCATTTTTGTCAAGCCTACTCTGTCCATGGGACAAGCTCGCTCACCAAATATAGTGACCTTTATTCCTTAGTCCATGGGCTACTTACTCACCAAATTTTGTTCAGATCTGGGCAGTAGTTACCGAGAAATAAAATACCTTATATACCTGGAATGAAACTATAAGCCACCTTATACTTATGCCGGGAGTTGAAAAGAAATGTGTCTCTCCCGAGCTACAAAGTGACGCAAATGTGGAAAAATTAATTACAGACTTAAATATTACCCATAGAACTGATGTAATGTGGGCCGTACTTCAATAAAATATCAAATGGGGTTCCTAGAAGTAATAAAATTGTTTATTATAATTTTTAATTCTAAGGGATTAAAATTTCATATTTTTCTAGGGGGTCAATATTAATATTTGTCCCCGTCTCCGGATAAAGTTCGAATTTACAATTCTAGTTCGGCATATGCATAATTTCTATTTAATAATACATGAATTTGTAGTGTGTATTAGATAGAAAGAATGAATGCCTTCTGGGTTTCTTTCTTTTTTTAAAGTTTATAGCTATAGGAAGCAAGTTGTAATACCCAATTTACAACCAAGTGAAATTGAAGGTCACGATAGAAATAAGTGTTACTAAATAAAAATATTCAAGACCAGAACATTTTTAGATTAATAGTGAATACAGATAGTGTCTAGATTGTGAGAAATTTATGAACAAAATCTGTTTCTGATATCTAATATTTAGATCTTCTAACATTATCCTTATGTTATAGACAATGATTGCAACAACTTATTTCAGCAAATTCATTCAACGATATTTTATTCATAATTTCTCATTTGAATGAAAACATGCACAAAATACAAATTAATTACTACATCTACTGAAGATTCTAATTATAGAATAAGAACATTAAGTAAATTAACCGTTCCAAACTATTCACATTTTAATACCTTTCTTTGTTCTGTCGGCCTTCAACTGACAGTGCACAAAGAATCAATTCATAGGCTACTTTTATGCTAGCATTTTAATACTGACATCTCAAGGATATTGTTGACAATAAAATAATTATAGCAAATGTGCGAGAAAGGAAATTTGATTCCCACATGAAACAAATACAACCTTTCTGCTAATTAATCCTTAGTCGTAATCTTATTACAAATTAATAACTACTAAACTCGACATTACTATTATTTTATTTACTTATATCGCACCATTTAATTCATTATCTTAGGGTGTAGGGTTGATTTCTGGGCTTTCAACATCGATGGCCATGTTAGCTCGTCTCGTCATGTTTAAGGGATGATGTCCCTCGGCGAGCACACTATCTGGGGAATGGGAGGGAAGAAAAGATTGGAGAAGGAAGGAAGCGGCCTGGGACCTATGTGTTAGGTACCACCCTGACATTTGTCTGGTGTGAATGAGGAAAACACAGGAAAACCTCATTCATAATGGTTGGCCTGAAAAAACTTTTGACACTTTTTCGACCGATTGCCCCCACCGGGAATCGAACCCGGGCGTTTCATTATCTTATTAACACATTAATTGTACATTCTTCATATATTCATAATAATTTCTATTTCACAACATTATTTATCTCTCATCACTTATTCACTATTTCACTCTGCAAGTCTCATATTTATATGTCAGTTAAAAATATTGTTCATTGAACATTCTAATTTTTCAATTTCATACATCATCACATATATATCGATAATCCTACACACAAATATCACTCAACCAACATAATAAGATGTTAATTAATAATTTGGTACTGTCTGTTGGCATTGGATAGAGAAAATCGATTTAAGTACACTCATGCGCTAAATGTGTCACTGACATTAGAAATCATGAAAATTATTCGGGTTTCTTCAATTTATATAAATTTACATTATATGTTAATCCTATTCACATTAATACCTTTATAATGATATAATGTACAGAAATTACAGAATTACAATTTAGTAATAAACAAATTTTAGACGACTTAGCATTAGGATTAGCAGATCAAATAGTCGTGAGGATTTTCGGTGTTTATTTCAACATAATATCAACTGATCTGATTCTGAATCAACTGATCTGATTCTGAACGTGCATATTTCATACGACTGTTATTAAATTAGCTTCAAAGACATAAATTTCCTTGATTTTGTTTCCAAATGGGAGCACGGGAGCTCAGTGGTACAGCGCTTACCTCTGGTGCTTAGGGCCCCTGGTTCGATCCTCGGCCAAGTAAGTTTGTGGTGGACAACATCGTGTCAATGGATTTTCTCATGATACTCCTGTTTCCTCCAACACTCTCATTTTATCATTTTTCCGTCACCATCACTTGCTGTAATCATAATCTCTTTTAGCCTAAAGGCCATAAGCATAGGATGTTAACCTGAATCAAAGATTTTTATTTCTAAATGCTGCAAAACTTGTTTAGTGAAACTAACTTGTTGCGAAACCCAGCAATTCTTAACAATTTATAAGAAAAGATAACGATAACTACCTGGATCTGCATTATATTAGGACATTTTTACCAATTTCGTTTCTCGTAACTACTCTACAATTTATTTTTAACTGACCTCCTAAAAAGAGGTTCTCAGTTTGACTTCTATTTTTCTATGTATATTTATATTAGGGATGGCAAATTCCGGATTTTTTATTATCCGAAATCCGGAAAGTAAAGTCGGAAAAATTCTGTAATTCGGAAAACTCGGGAATTCGAAAAAAATCGGAATTTAAAAAATTCCGAGATCTGAATTCGGAAATTTTCTAAATTCCTGATTTTTTCCAAAATCCGGAAAGTGAAATTTCACATTCCGGAAAATAAATTTTCGCGAAAATTTTCGGAAAATTTTGCTCATCCCTAAATTGTATATATATATATATATTAGGGTGGAGTGAAAAAAACTTTTTTTCATCAAGCAAAACGCCTGGGGTCCAAAAAGTTGCGTAGTGGCCTGGTGACAACGGGTGTAAAATATTTCCTTGATCGTTTGATATCTTCAGGTTGCGCATGCGCACTGAAGTTTGGCAAAAATGAGGAAAATTTGAAAAAATGGGATATTTTTTTTTTTTGGTCACCAAATGTGAAATGAAATAAAACTGGTACACCATATTTTTGTCGTTTCTCATTCATTATCGAAATATGTGTATTTACTATTTTTCATTTATTTCTTATTTAAATATTTAACCTAATACGCATTTTTCTTTGTTGCAGAGAGCGATTGTTGCAATATAGTTAGCTGAGGAAGTGAAATGAACAAAGAGTCCACACGCAACAGTCGCAGTTATGTTCCGAGAAAGGTAGAAGGGTAAACGGACAATTACACAGTAAAAAAATGACTGAGAAAACTTATAATCTTTCGAAAACAAGACGTCAGGTTGACTGCCCGGTTGTAGGGAGTGCCTCCCGCCTACCGCATGCAATTCTTCCCACACGTCTAGATGTCCTGAAGTACGTGGAATTCAAGCGTGAAGAAAAGAAGCAGCTGAAAAAGAAAGACCCGCCTCTGTCTTTCATCGCAGACGAAGTGGCCTGTCAGGTAGAGGAGGTATGGACTAAGGCATCGATTCCAACAGTGAGTCACCAGAGAGTCGTGGAACTAATTAAGAAGGATGTGGAGAAAGTACAGAAGCTGAAGAAGTGTTCCTTAAGACGAAGGAACGTCGACGCTTTCAAAAAATCGCTGGACTCATTTCTAGATGAAAATGGCAAGTTGTTCGACATCGCCGCTTGCAAATGTCAGAAATTTTCCCTCTGCCAGTGCGAGAAAGGGAAGATCCCCAGACAGGAGCAAGAATTCATTGTCGACCAGAGAACAGCTCGGCAGATGTTCATTGGGAGACTGGACGTCAAATTCACCAAGGCAATTCAGAAACGATTAAGTAAGAAGTAGTCCGAAGTAGCCAGAGCAAGATCTTTCAAAAAGCGGAAGGAAGACCCCGGTCCAAGTTCCCAATTTGACATGGAAGCTGACTATTCGGATTCCAACGATGGCGCCGATTGCGCGGAGTCTGCTAGTGCTGAGACAACTGACCAATCAGTAACCTTCGATACCTGGAAATCCACAAAGCAGTCGCCCAGTACCATTCTCAAACTCCCCACGTTTGCCCAAGTGTTAGACAGATATGGGATTGCTGACATGCCTGCCGCAGCGATTGCTTCTGCAAGTCTGCACGACACAGCCCATTCGTCAGCTGAGAGTACAGTCATCGACAGAAGCAAAGTAAGGCGAGAGCGAGAGAAGATGAGGGAGGGTTTACAACATCCGCCTCTCCAGCTCCAACCACTGCGGGCACTCTAATTCGACGGGAGAAAGGACAAAACGATGTCTGTTGAAATGATGGCTGATGGAAAATTACATCGCAGGGAGATTGTGGAGGAACACGTGTCCCTAATCAGTGAACCAGGGTCTACATACTTTGGACACGTGACACCAAAATCCGGATCTGCTATAACAATTACGAATGCAATCCTGGAATACGCAACCGCCGTGAACATGGGTTTGTCGGGACTGCAGGCGATCGGCAGCGACGGTACTGCTGTCAACACAGGAAAGCGAGATGGGGTTATTCATTGCCTGGAAGTTCAGCTGGGCAAGCCATTGCAGTGCATAGTCTGTCAACTCCACTTCAATTAGCTTACCCTACGTCATCTAATCGAGTATCTAGAGGGTCCTACGAGTAGCCCACGAGGGTATACGGGACCACTCGCAAAGAACCTTCATATTTGCGAGAACCTTCCTGTCCTGGAGTTCCAGCCTATCCAAGGCAGTTTTCCCGACGTCGTCGCAGACCTCAGCACCGACCAGAAGTATCTACTCGACATTTGTCGAGCTGTCGCAACCGGGCAATTCCCGCAAGGGCTGGGAGGAAGAAGTCCTGGCATGTTGTCCCATTCACGATGGTTGACTACTGCAAATCGAATCTTGCGGCTGTATGTGGCGAGTGAAATTCCATCTGAAAATCTAGTCATCCTGTCCACGTTCGTGGTCCGCGTGTACGCTCCAAAGTGGTTCAATATCAAGCGCCATTGAAATATCACAGATGCACCAAAGAATCTGTGGTATTCCATGCAGTGGTCGCAGTACCTCGATCCGGGACTGAAGAAGGTCGTTTACGACACCATGCAGAGAAACGCCTTCGTGCACATCCCGAAAACCTCCTACTGGCGATGCTGCATGACGAGAGACCTCATATTCGTACTTTGGCCAAGAAACGAATCCTGAAGGCAAGAGAGACTCCTCCTGGTCCTGGCAGCTCGATTCGAACCTTCGAAGTTCCGCCGTTGAACTTCAGCGCCAAGGATTACACAGACATCATCTTTTGGCAAGACCTCGCTGTCACCAAACCACCACTCGTTATTGGACTGCCAGAAGATAGCCTGGATCAAGATCAACTTCAAAATCTGTGGTGGAAGGATCTACCGTGCCATACGCAAGCAGTCGAACGATGCATTCGTGTGGTGACAGAAGCTGCAACTCAAGTCTGTGGACAGGACAGGCGCGATGGTTTTTCATCCGGGCACGTCTTCCGAATCGGCTCGCGATGCCGAAGTTTGAAACTAAGAAAGACTTTGGCCCCTGTTAATCATTAATTAATTAATGAATAATTAACTAATTGCTTCTTAACTTACTCTTACAAACAATACATGAATGTTGCTAACAGAACTTCAGTGCACGAATTGGGCTTAATGGAATAATAGCATTTATTGGTAAAGCAAAAAAGGATGTTATTTCAGTGCGCATGCGCAACCTGAAAATATCAACCGATCAAGGAAATATTTTACACCCGTTGTCAACTTTTTGGACCCCAGGCGTTTTGCTTGGTGACAAAAAAAAATTAAAAATAAATTAAAAAATCCTATTTTTTCAAATTTTCCTCATTTTCGGCAAACTTCAGTGCGCATGCGCAACCTGAAGATATCAACCGATCAAGGATATATTTTACACCCATTGACACCAGGCCACTACGCAACTTTTTGAACCCCAGGCGTTTTGCTTGGTGAAAAAAAGTTTCTTTCGCTCCACCCTAATATATATATATATATATATATATATATATATATATATATATATATATATATATATATATCTTAGTAAGTATGTCGAGAACCGTTGATTATATTGAGATGCGGTTTTCACTAATCAAGTAAGTTATTCGCGAGGAAAGATCTTACGTATAAAATATTAGAAAAATTAACAGTATTAGTTATTTCTTTTGTAAAAAAAAACAAAATAAAATTATTTCTGCAGCGCTGATGAAAAAATATTTTCCTAAAATATCTGGCAGCCACGTCACTTATTAGCATCAACAAAGTAAGGTGGGTTGCATACAAACAAGTGATTAAGGACATCTTTGTAAGCAGTTTTGTAGAAATGGTTTAACACTGTTGTTACTAATGGTTGTCGTTACTGTTTAAATGCCGGTCTTGCACGACTTCTACCAGAATATCATCCACTTTTTATGTGATTGTTCGCCCATTGCAAGGAGCATCTTGGAAATCGAAATTTCCAAAACGAATGCGAATTAATCATCTTTCAGCTATTCATTTCGATAACGTAGCTTACCCATAAATAGCACAAATTCCTTAATCGACCTGCGCAGAATTTGCGCCTTTATCAAAATAAAATTGTAAAATTTGCGCAGTTTTGCAGAAAGTTCACTGTTCACTCATCCAGATATGGCGTGAATCAATGAAGACTTGACACATGATCCACTGACCCACCAAACCCCACGACCAACCGTGACCCACTCTGACCCAAGAACCAGCATGACCCACAAAAACCCATCGTCACCAACTCTGATCCATGATCCACGCCCTCCTCTCCGTTGACTAAAGAGTTTATACTTGTGATAAAACAAGATTGTCAAATTATCACTAATCAGAGTTTGAACTTCTACGATCAATTGATCAAGCAGTACTCTGTTACAATACCAGTGAATTTGATGTTTGCGATAGAAAATGGTAAAGTGTTTGTCATGGAACATATTGCAATGAATTTCAATTTAACTATCATATATAACTATTTCCTTGTTGAATTACAGATATTTTTGAGTGGAAATTAGGATGAAATTTGAAAGTCTCAAATCAAGGAAAAAGGAGGCCAACGTAAAGTAAAAAAAAAATACAGTGTAAAACTCATAGGCTGTGTCTCGAAAGCCAATTAGAAAGTCCTATTGCTATTTTTACAATTACATACATCAATATCCAAGACTGTCTGAAGTTTTTCTTTCACTTAGGTAAATAAATAGAAACCAATGAAAAATGATGTAAAACGTAGACAAATTCAACAATTCAGAAGATGCCGTCTTAATACACTGAGCAGGATAGGTCGTAGTGGGTTGGTAAGTCAGAGTGGGGCATGCTCGGTAATGGATGAGAATGGGTCACGGGGGTCGGTGGGTCAGAGTGGGTCAAAATGTGGGTCATTGTCAGTGTTGGATTAGACTGGGTCATGGTAGGTGATGAGTCAGAGTAGGTAACTTCCTCTTGACCGACGACCCATTGATCCACTCCATCTCTGCGTTTATCTTAATGATGCAGTACCTTAAGTATTCCAATACTCTTATTAACCTACTTCAAAAAGAAAGAAAGTTCTGTTTGACTTATATATATATATATATATATATATATATATATATATATATATATATATATATATATATATATGTGTGTGTGTGTGTGTGTGTGTGTGTGTGTGTGTGTGTGTGTGTTTGTGTTTTTTATATTGATAGATATGTCGATGGGTTGATCATATTGCCAGCGCTTTCCAATAATCAAATAATCTATTTTCAAGGAAAGTTCTTATATATAAAATATTCGCAAAAATATATAATATAAGAGCCGAGGTGGCTCAGTTGTAGAGCATTCACCTTTGATGCATGAGATCCTTGGTTCGATCACAGCTTTCGCCAGTGAACTTTGTGGTGGACAAATACCGTGTGCGTGGCTTTTCTCGGGGTTCTATCGCTTCCTCCACTTTCTTCATTCTATTATATCATTCATTTCTCATCATCACCGTCTCCTTTAGCCTAGCCGGCCTAGCCGTAAAACTTAAATATTTCATTTTATTTCATTTTCAATAAATATAATATTACTTATTTTTTAAAAAATCAAATAATTTCTGCAGGCTACTCATGATTTTTTCCTGAAATATGCGGCAACCAAATAATCAACAAAGTAAGGTGGGTTGCATGTAACTAAGGGGTTGAAAACATCTTTGTTGGCAGTTTTCTCCAAATGGTTTAATACTGTGGTTGGTAATGGATATCGTTACTGTTTAAATATCGGTCTTGCTGGACTTTTGTCACAATATCATTCACCTTTCCTGTGGTTGGTAACCCACTACAAGGAACATCTTGAACATGCAAATTTCCGAAAAGAAACGAATGAGCCGTCTTTTGGCTATTGGTTTTGGTAGCACATCTTGCCCAAAGTATACAATACAAGTTTCTTCATGGGCCTGCGCATCATCTGCGCCTTTAAATAAAATTGTAAAATGTAGCATAGTTTTGCAAAAAGTCCACCCAACTTCACGCTGCAGCACCTTTTTTTTTTTTTTTTTTTTTTTGCATATAGGGGAAACTATACAGTCGTGGGCACTCTGATAGTGATGGGCACCTATGGCAATTATTTTCAAATAATAAGAGTCTGAGCGCATGTAGCGAGCTATTGACGATTTTCAAATGTTGGTACGCCTTTCTTCTTTACGCTCACAGTTTGTCAAAGGTCTTCCTTCTTTCGTGTGTGCGGCGGGGTGTAGAAAGGTGCGCGATGTGAAACGTTGTGATGGTTGTTGTTCATTTCTAAAGAATTCTTTTAATCAGATAGGTGTACTGATTAAGGTTTTGTTTCATTATAAATCAATTGGAAATTAAAATTTTGTGTTTTGAGTGATTATTAAACGATAAGAGCACTTCATGCTAATGAGATGTAAGTCTAAATGAGTTTTGCTCTCAAATCATGAGGTGCTCACCACCGTATTTTAATTTAATGGAACATGACAGTGATGGGCACCTAGTGCCCATAACTATATTTTACTATATGATCTTTTTTTGTTGTTATTTTAAGCCTAAAGTGCATTGCAGGCTCTTGTGTTTCTTGCTCGAAAATTTCATGAAATTTAAAGGTTATTTAAAGGCACTGGGCCCATCACTGTAAACTCACTATGCCCATCACTGTATGTTTATATTGGATTAAGCCATGGCCTCCTTTGTTATACAAGCCAGGACCTTAAATGTGGCATCTGCGCAAATCGACCTGCCACAGACTATCCACCTTCAACAGTTGTCAGCCCACAGACTATTTCTCTACCATTTTAGCGAGGATCCTCCCTTTCTCTAGACATTAATGCAGGGAATTTGGGCAGCCGGCTGTGCTGGGTGGATAGTCTCTGGAAGGCAAAAAGGTGTAGTTGCCATTTCAAGACTGGCCTGTATAACAATAAAGTCAGCCGTGATTAAGCATAACAATAGAACTAGGCTTATTTTATAGAGACCCCTTTCTGGAAAAAATGTACAAGGAAGTGTATAACAACGATCTCGGTATAGGGCCCATTATAATCAAATTACTTAACTAGGTTTAAGTTTCTCATGTATCTGATTACATTTAACTTTAGGGAAAAGGAGGAAATCTGCACTCTTACCAATATGAAAGGAAGGTTTCGACGCCTCGACTCAGCTAGACCTAGATCATGATCCCAAAAAAGAACAAGAAGGGGAAGCACTGCACAAACGTCAGTGTGCGTTGGAAGTCGGAAGCCTCTTTTTTCATATTGCTAAGTGTACAGTTTTTTCCTTGAAAATTAATAACAAGGCCTATTCATATTTATCACATATTATTACATTTAAAATATAGCTACGGTCCTCGCGCTAGGAGAAACGCCAGTGACTTACGTTGTGGCCATGTACAGTACTTACACGTGAAGTTATGGAGTATGAAATAGGCCTAGTTGCTTTTTAAGCTGATTCTGTGATGTAATGGCCAGTGTCTATCGGTGATTTTTGCATTGGTGCCTCGGATGTGATTACTCAGCACATCATTTGCCACTGCTGTTAATACCGGCTTTTAAGAAACTAATCACAGCGTTTTCACTCAGGTAGCTGCCCAAGTTAGTTTGCGGCGCTGAGTAAGGACTAAATTATTTCCAAGATTATGTAAATACAATATAAATGCAATCAAGTTTTCGTGATTTGACTTATGAGAAGTTTCGTGATTTACTTCGGCCCGAGAAGTGTAACCAAATAAAACAGTTTACAGATAAAGGTGCAAATGGTGATGAAGAAAAGTCTGAAGATTTTCGCCTTCTCTGTAAAATATTTGAAGAATTTTCTAAAGATGAAACGCTCATAAAAATCCACACAAATGATGAGTTGCCGTCACATGAAGCCTCAAACTCACCACGATTACAACAGACTGATAGTGCTTTAGCAGAACAACTTGAGGAAGCAAGCACTTCTCTACAAGTTGAGGTGACACCAGAAGAGAAAAACGGAACTACTGACCGGGGTAAAATGTATCCAATCAAGAAATCAGATATGCCGCTTTTTAAGGACTGTTTGGTATGGCCAGAAATGCCAAAGCGGAAAGGTCGCAATATTCAAAGATTCCCATTTGTAATAACATCAGATAAATGGAAAGAGCTGCACAAAGAGAAAAGAAATACAAAAGAAAAACAAAAGAGGGAGAAAGAGGAGAGAAAGAGGAAAAGAGAAGTTAAACAGTCAGGTCCAGCTGGGAAAGTAGAAAAAAGGCACGAAGATACTCCTAGTGTTAATCTATTTTCTTCTGAACGTACAGGTATAACTGGAGCTGATGTGGAGAAATTACCCTCTGCCCCTCCGGCTAAACGAGTGCTTTTTGGCCAACTGCAAGAGAACAAAAATGAGGGAGTTCATTCTTCTTCAGCATCCAAAGAAGATTCAAACATATTGAAAGTGAGGGTGTTATAAAACAGTACGGAACAATTAGAAAACCGTAATGTCTTTTTCATTTTCTGGATTGTGTAACCAGTGTGGTGAGAGTGTAGGACCTCGTTTTCCAGGAATGAACTGCAAACGCTGTGGACAGGCTTTTCATAAAGCTTGCTATGGAGAAGCCTACGATAATGTATGTTATTGTATCCAGTGTTTGCAGATCTTAGACGAAACTGAAAGTGACAGCGATTAGGCAAACAGAGTGCCTAATTTCATAAGTTCTTAATTTTTTTATTAAAATTGTTACTATAAAACTACAAAACATCAAAACGAGATGCTGTATTATGCATTTATGTAACAAAGTAATGTTTCTTGACATTATTAAATAATTTTAGAAATTTCTGCACAGGTGCCCATAACTGTAATCAAAAGTGCCCAACTCAGTCTCTGTAGGGCCCATCACTATAAAAGTAATAGTACTTTTTTATAAAAAATATTACACGTACCTAACGTCACATTTCAGTCCGATATCATATTTATTTTAAAGCCCATACTGTAACAATATTATTTGACAAATATTAGATACATATGGCCAAACGTATAAAAGTTATAAATTAATTAATAAAAAAATGCCTTAAGGTGCCCACGACTGTATAGTTTCCCCTATACTACCTTTAACTGTAATCTGTCAAGTGATGTTAGGCTAAATCTGCTGCGACTCGTATACCGAGAGGTTTGGGACACTAATGTCATTTTGTGCGCAAAAGGTTCATTACTTTTTAGATTACGTGATATTTTGATGCGGTTTTCACTAATATAATGAGCTATTCCTAAGGAGGGTTCTTACCTATATTTCCAGTAAAAAGTATTTCAGTAATTTTCATAACTAATTATTACGCATTTGTTCAAGTATGTGGTCGTAGAGAGACCCATTTTATACGAAGTAAATGACCTACCTTTAGTTTAGTTATGTAAGTAAACTACTGTTATTTCGAAAAGTTAATTTAAAAGGAACTTAAAAGAAAAGTAACTAATTTCGAAAACGCATTAAACAGCAGAAAATTAAAACTTTTCTATTTTAAAAAATAGCCGAAATCAAAAGCATATCAAAAACTAGAATTTTTTAAAAAAAAGTGTGAACGGACTTCAAGAAAAGACGAAAAATAATTAAAGAACTAAAGAATAAAACCATTAATAATAAAGCGCTTAAGAGAACAAAATTATTTATTACTATTAGTTGTATTTTTTATAACATGCCAAGCCAAACATGCTGTATTGATGCCTCATAAAATTACCACCAAGATAATTTTAAATTAGGCATTAATTTGTATTAATTGTATATATTAATTTTTATTTTTATTTTAGTTACGATTTCCATATGAAAACCCATTCATATTAGCTACTTAAAATTCTATTCCAATTTTAGTGTCATACAGTTGAATGCATAGATGTACAAATCCTAATTAGGCACGACGTAGTAGTGGTAACTTTTATATACCGCGGCTCTAAGTTAAAATGTTACATCAAGCTTCAATAAATGAACTTTGAAATAAAATGGTTGGAAATTAACGTAAATATGATTAATAACAACATATAGATATTTCGTAAAATTAAACAATTATTTAATAAACAAAAGAAATAAAATAAACTGCATTTTCAGAGAAACGTAATGCAATACTATTACAAAGTTAGACCCATTCGGAGATTAGACTAAGATGAAACCTCAAACATTGTTGGTTGCTGAAGACCATGATACGGAATTAACCGTTCGACTATACGAAAGTAACATTAAACGGTATATAGTACTAGTGGATTATTGTTATAGAAAACATAAACTGTTGGTGCCTTCAAATCCAACGTAACTTGTAACTTATCTGCTGAACAATAACAGAATCTGGCGATTTGTGAAAAATAAAAGTCTTTGGACATTGGTTTGTTCTTTGCCCTAACTGGTCCTAGAGTAAAGGATATATTAGTTTATTTTTTATGTTTCTTCCATTAGGCATTGCCTACTTTTTCAAGCAATGCTTAGACATCTAATAGTTTGATTTTAGGAACGCGCAGTATAAGCGAGGACATAAAATATATTTTTGAAAAACCATTCAGAGATAATTCGGAATTAAATTTGCACTAACTTTTCATATAATTTACATATATAAAATTTAAAAAATAAGATACGCATCTTAAACATAGAAAGTATTGCAAAATAGTGATCAGGTTTTCCGAAATGATGCTTAAGCTTAGATATACATCGAGATAATCTTACAGTGTTAAAAACGTAACAGTACTTAACAACCGTTATGTATTTGTTAATTACAATTTAAATATACATATACCACAAACACACACGTATATATATATATATATATATATATATATATATATATATATATATATATATATATATATATATATACAGTGAAACCTCTCTAAAGCGGACAGGCGTGGGGAATCAAAAATTGTCCGCTATAGAGAGGTGTCCGCCTTAAAGAGGTTTCAATATTTTCTTACGTAAATTAGTAAACATGGTAATATGCAATTAGATAAAATATTTTTGCATGAATTACGTATTCACGATTATTACCAAAATGTTACTGTACCTGCATTATCCTCCGCTATTCAATACTCTATGTTCGAGGCACAACATGGAAATAAGATGTTATAGTACTCTGCACTTTACATTTATCATTACTTACTACATTTTCGGTATGTTCTTTAATTTGTGGATTAATTGCAGTCCAGTAGTTTTTTTTTTTTTAAAAAAAAGAAAGAAATATGCGTAATCGCGGGCAAAAACTACCGAACCTGTCTTCTCCTTGATTAGAGATTCCAGCAGGACAGCAGAATAATGTGCCATCCCAAATAGGGGGCAACTGTTAATCACTTTTGTGTCTAAAACAGGTTGGGTGTGCAAGTAAAGGACATGAGAGTGTTGTTCAACAGAGACGCTTCGTCTGGGTTGCTGAGCAGACAATTGAGGAAGCAAAATGTTGTCAAAATGCTTCCTTGGTGACACATCTATGAGTTACTAAAAATGTATTTTTACTGCACTTTCCAACTTGTTTCTAGAGAAAGTGTCCGTAATACGGAGGTAAATAATACCTATAAAAGACAGGAAAGACTGTCCGTGTCCATACTAGAGAGTGTCCGCTTTAGAGAGGTTTATCAATATGTCTTTTCCTATTACAGTGTTTGGGGATTACAAAATATGTCCGTTACGGAAGGTGTCCGCTTTATAGAGGTGTCCGTTAGTAGAGGTTTTACTGTATATATATACAGGCGCGGGTCTAAAAGGCTATAGCCCGCTTGACGCTCAGGTATACACTGGATGAAATGGGCTTTAATCTTGCTTTACACTGGATAAAGCGGCAAACTATGGTTTAGTCCCCCTTGATCATATCCTGGATCCGCCACTGTATATATATATATATATATATATATATATATATATATATATATATATATATATATGTGTGTGTGTGTGTGAGAGAGAGAGAGAGAGTATATATATATATATATATATATATATATATATATATATATATATATATATATATATATATATACAGGGCCGGATCCAGGATTCCCTGAGGGGGGTGCACCAACAACTACCAGTACATTTGAATTAAATTTGGGTTTTTTAAATGTGAATGAGGAATTCCTTTGGAAATGCTAAGTGTCTGCTCTCGATGAATTATTTTCCTTCAACCTTCAGAAAATTGACTTAAACTATTGATTTTGCAAAACTCACTGCTAGCTTCTCACTTTAGGTAGTGTATATTTACAACAAGGGGGGTGTACATGCACCTTTGCACCTCCCTAAATCCGGCCCTATATATAATTTTCTAGGACTTTAAGCTCTAATATCTGTGCGTTTTATTTGCACTTACGAAAATTGGCGCTGGATTTTTCTTTTAAATATGACTTCCAATCATTGATTTAATGCGTTCAGTGATAACACGCCGTGTGCCAAGAACTTAGTTTTAATTAAGACTTGGTGTCCTTAGCACTGGAATGAAAGATATTTGAATGAACTTTTCAAGCAATTTCTGAAACTACGTAATACCTCTGTCAAAGCCTCATATATATAAATAAAGTACTAGTCCATGTAATACGAAGAACTTAAAATGTTCTGACAAAGAAAAAAGAAAAAGTTAAGGAATCTCAAACGAAATTAAATCACGAAACAACAGGTGTGGGGAGAACTTAGAGAGCTAAATGACAAATTAAGTGGATCCGTAAAGACTGCTGTTTGGGACGCTATGAAGATTCTTTCGGTTGGAATGCTTTGTTTCTAAGGCCCAACCCACACAACTATGAGCTCACACTTTCTTTGGGACGTACATAACTAATTTCTAAGCAGCCTGTTTCTCTCTTCCTTTTTTTCTTTAATTGTTGATAGACCCTTGCTCTTGCTAAAGCAATCTACTCCGTTCATTTTAACAGTTAATTAGAACAGTTTATTCGAATTAGTCAAGTTACGACCACAAATCGATTTTTTTCTCTTCTTCCTCACTGTTGTAGATCCGAAACATGTGTTACTGGCGAGTATTCATTGCCATGCACTTTCCAGCTTTTCCTTTGAGATCTTTCCCCACTAGTTACTCTTTTTCTCTCTCTCTTTTTTTAATTTTCAACTCGCTTGTTTTTTCTTTATTGCCTTTGCCTGTGGCTTTCCCGCAACCTGATTGGTTTGGTTTTCAACGCTATTCACTTGTCCGCGTTGATTCACCGCGCTTGTTTGTCAGCTAGAAAACGAGCTTTCAGGGTTGCAGGGCATCGCTCATTTGTAAATAAAACTCTCCAAAATTTTGTATTATTTCTTCTTTCTTTCTCTTTTATGTGTCTTGATTAATTACACACATCATTGTTTTACGACGTATTATCTCTCTCTCTCTCTCTCTCTCTCTCTGTGTGTGTGTGTGTGTGTTGACCTCCAATTTTTAGTAGATTTTCAAGATCCATTACTACCAAGCTAAGTAATAGATTTTGTCTAAAGGTTCTATTACATGTACTTTCTCCCAGTATTCTTTTTGTGTGTCACCAAACTTGGCATGGTATACAATACTGATTTTCTCATTAGTTTGTATAAGAAACACAAACAAACTTCTCTATTAGAAACAGAAGATGTATTTTTTCCTAAGGACTCAAGCAGTTAAAGAAAGTAAACATATAACTTACCTATTTTTTCTTTTTTCAAATATTTCCTCTTTCGAAAAGTGCCCATTTACTTCAGCTTTTCGTCCATCCGTTACTCCACAAGGTAAGTCTTGAACGAAAACGGATTTCTGAATCCTATTTTCTTCTTCAATAGACAACTTGAGCGATTTCCTCGATCAAATTTGCAAATGGAGTCAAACTTTTAGCACCTTCAGGAGTAACCGTGGCTATTCATATCCATTCATGGCAACATGTGGTTAGGAAAAAATATAGGTTAAAATATAAAATATTTTTTGAGGTTAGTTTTTTTTTTAATTAAATTTCACAAAATGTTGGTAAGGTTAAAACCTCATTTACTTACGGTATAAGAAAGTAGACCTATATAGAGCCTAGGATGTTGTTTTGTGTGGTAATCAGTTCAACTTTAATTATAAGATTTTTGGTTAAATCTCTCTCTCTCTCCATATATATATATATATAGTGAACCTGAAAGATGTGCACGATCTCCTGGAGGTGATTTTTGACATCAAAAGAAGACGAAGAGTCCTCTTGCATACTGTCTCATTCCGTGTCGTTGACGTCTAGTGACAGAGTTGCCAACTTGGAATCGAAACTTGAATTTTGACAATTGTAATCTAACGGAACAGAAAGATGTGCGCACATACTTCGGGAGGTGATTCGTAACATCTAAAGACAAAAAATCCTCTTGCATGTTGTCTAATTCTGAGTCGTGTATGTTGTGTGCATCTTTCTATTCCGTTCCAATTGTCAGAATTCGAGTTTCGATTCCAAGTTAGCATCTCTGTCACTCGTACACGACTCGGAATTCGACAATATGTAAGAAGAGTCTTTGTCTTCTTTTGATGTCACGAATTACCTCCCGGAGTTCGTGTCCACCCTGTATGTGATGGAGGATGCCCTTGATGGAGTTAAAACCGCATATTCTTGGGGTATGAGAGGGTATATAGACTAATACCGACAGCTTCAGCACCAGATAGACTCACTCACAAATGTACGTTTCACGTGATTCTCTTTAACTCGTTAATGTCTTTACGAGGGTTTATTTTTATTTATGGTATTCTAATTTAATTTTGTAAGTTATAAGCCAGTCAATGAAGGGTCAAATAAGGAAAAAATGGTGGAAAGCTGGAACAAATTTTATTTACTTTATATAAGTGTTCGTAACAACATACTAATTTTGCACCACTCTACCACCTCTGATTTGGCCGCCATTTTGGAAAAATGGCGCCAAAAATTAGTTTTTTTTGTAAATATCTCGCATGGAAAGCATTTTAGAGCAAAACGTGTTATTACAAAAAATAATCTACATTAAATTCTCTACAAGAAATATTCTCTTCATTTTTTCTCTAGGATGCGCCGTTTAGATGTTATAGGCGTGGTAAATTACGCGATTTTCTTTCAGCATCGATTTGTAGCAGAATTTTAAAGAAAATTTTCTGAAACTATTTTGTTTTAGTGATTTTTTATACATATAAAATATAAATTAGTAGTCTATATTTTGCATTCATTGCAGATGTGACTAAGGATAAGTAATCACGTCTATTAGATCAACTATGTTCAAGATGTCAGTTGAAAAATGTTTTATCTGTGAGAGACTTTTCGGTGATGGTGTTATATGTATAGTGAAAGAAAAGGGTCTGAAAACATTAGTAGACTGAGTATTAAAGGAAAGAAGGAAACGAATGTCAACTTAAGGGACTGAAAAATGTTACACTTCATGAAAAATGTAGAAAAGTTTTCATAAAAACAAAAAGTAACAAAGCGTTGCTATCATAACGGACTTCATCATCTACGCCGATAACCCTTAGGTCAGAAGCACTAAGATTTAATTTTCAAGAAGTCTGCCTGTTTTGTAGACAATGTACATCAGATGAATTTTTAAAGAGACAGAGTAAAAACCTTTTGAGTGAACGTGAGAGTGTACATTGAGTCGAAACTATTCAAGTTAAAGATTCTATTATGGAAGCAACCGACAAAACAAATGAAGACTAGGCAAAGAAGTTAGTATTAGGATTGGCAAAGTTCATGATTTAGTTGCTGCTGAAGCCAGATACCATTAATTATGCATAAAAAAGTTCTACAAGATTTCTTCTGGAATGAAACGTGGTCGTCCGAAAGATAATGTTGTTTCAGATACTATGATTCATGTTTTCAACTACCTTGAAACTAACAAGGAAGAGTGCCAATTTTCATTCAGTGAAATTTTTCAAGATTATAATGATGCACTTCCAACTGAAAAAGCAATAAGAACTAAACTGAAAGAAAATTACTCAGAAGATATTATTATATCAACAAACAAAGAATGCAGAGTGCATAAGAATCGAAACTTGAAAGCAAGCTGCCTCAGTACATGATGCATACAGTTCTAACGAAGAGAGAACATTAGGACGATGCTGACTTTTGATTAAGATGCACCGCAAGTCCTACTTGCGATGAGAATAAAAGATATTTTGGTGTAGCTGCTGCAATTAGGACGTGAAAATTTGTTATACTTTTTATTTCCCATTTTGTGCTATTTCTTGTCTTGTTTTTCAAGATAGTAGCATCGAGAAGACATTTTAAGGTCCCAGGAATAAATAAATTAACGTCATTCAAAGATAATCTGCTGATGGCTATTCATCAGTTTCGTGAACCTGGGATCTGATATCTTCAGCAATTATTTGCTCGGCTGTCATTATGATTCTCAACATATCTTCGTCCATATAGCTACTTACGCTTTTGGCGATCAAAGCATGCATCCGTGAGAATATTATGCTCTGTATAACGGAAGCAAACTATAAGCTTTTATGTTTTTTTCTTTTTTTTTTTTGGTTGGTATAATAATATCTCCTCAGTAATTTTCTTTCAGTTTAGTTTTTATTTTATTTTTTTTTTCAGTTGGTAGTACTTCATTATAATATTGAAAAATTTCACTGAATGAAAATTGGCACTCTTCCTTGTTAGCTTCCTAAATAGAATCTTTAACTTGAATTATGCCAACGCGAAGTACACTCTCACGCTCACTCAAAAGTTTTTTACTCTGTCTCTTTAAAGATTCACCTTATGTACATTGTCTACACAACAGACAGACTTCTTCAAAATTAAATCTTAGTGCTTCTGACCTAAGGGTTATAGGCGTAGGTGATGAAGTACGTTATGATAGCAACGCTTTGTTACTTTTTGTTTTTATGAAAACTTTTCTACATTTTTCATGAAGTGTAACAATTTCAGTCCCTTAAGTTGACATTCGTTTCCTTCTTTCCTTTAATACTGCAGTCTACTAATGTTTTCAGTCCCTTTTCTTTCACTATACATGTAACACCATCACCGAAAAGTTTCTCACAGATAAAACATTTTTCAGCTGACATCTTGAACATAGTTGATCTAATAGACCTGATTACTTATTCTTAGTCACACCTGCAATGAATGAAAAATATACTAATTTATATTTTACATAAAAAGAATCACTAAAAAAGTAGTTTCAGAATTTTTTTTTAAGATTCTGCTACAAAGCGATACTGAAAGAAAAACGCGTAATTTGCCACGCCTATAACATCTAAACGGCGCATCCTAGAGAAAAAATGAAGAGGATATTTCTTGTAGAGAATTTAATGTAGATTACTTTTTGTAATAACATGTTTTGCTCTAAAATGCTTTCCATGCGAGATATTTACAAAAAACTAATTTTGGCGCCATTTTTCCAAGATGGCGGCCAAATCAGAGGTGGTAGAGTGGTGCAAAATTAGTATGTTGTTACTGACACGTATATAAAGAAAATAAAATTTGTTCCAGCTTTCCACCATATTTTTTCTTATTCGATCCTAAATCATCTCTTATTGACTAGCATAATAATCAAATATCTATAAAGAAAGAAACTAAAATCTTGTGTTGAAAACACAGTTCCAAAGCTGAACACTTTGAAATGAATTTTGAAACATAGTACCTACTTCAAGCTGAATTTTTGTCACGTCACTTTGATTAACGGGTGTATCCTAAGTGGATACTGGGTCCAAGAATTTATACCAAAAATGAGGGGAGAGGGGGTCAATGGCCGCTGATCCCCTCCCCCCAAAAAACTTCACATTTCCGTATAAATGCGTATAATTTCTTAATAAAAATTTACTTTGTTTAGCAAAGTAATGACATATAGCCTAAAGATTTGATGTTTCACTTCATCTCTACCCTTCCTTTTCTTATAAAATCAATCTACTTCTATTATTTATTTTTTTTCTGAGAATACTTATAAGTGACTTCTTTTTCTTTCTCTCCTTAACCATAGGTTGGTGGGAAACATGGAAATTTTAAAACTTTTCTCTCCTGTGGGAGAGATTTTTTAGTGCTGAATAATTACTTATCGTCTTTTCGGTCAATACTACGAGGGCCATCCGGAAAGTGGTACCCATTTGTGCAATAAAGACACATATTAACAAATATACACATTTTTATTGGAAAGAGCATTCTTCACACTACTTCTTCACATAATCACCAAGCAAATTGAGGAATTTGTCATACCGTGTGACGAGTTTTTGTATTCCAGCGTCATAGTCCTCCGCCTCCAGCGTATTGAGATACGTAGGACCCACCTTGCACACATTTTTGAATAATGCAGATGGTCTTTGACAATTTCATGAACAATTGTTTGAGACACATTAGGAAAATGTTCACAGAGTTCATGAATTGTGACGCGCCGATCATTCCTCACGCATTCGTCTACTAACCTCAGCAGTTCGTCTGTAATGACAGATGCTCTCCCTGAACGCTCCTCGTCGTGTGTACTCCCTCTCCCCAGGTTGAAGTTGCGACACCAGCACCGAACAGACGACTCGTCCATCACATTGTCTCCATACACCTCCTTTAATTAGCGATGAATTTCACAAGGTCGAACGTTTCGTGCATTAAGAAATTTAATCACGGCCCTCACTTCACAACTGGCGGGGTTCTGAATTCGTTTAATCATTATAAGCTAGCACAGACACAACACAGGCACTGCTAGCGTCACGCAACCTCGCACAGAGCAGGCAGACAAGCCACTCACGCTATCTGACCTTGCCCAGCGGCTCCCCGAGTCGTCAGCGCTTCATGCAGCGCAAACGGGTACCACTTCCCGGATGGCCCTTGTATATAAAGGTACTACTATCTTGTAGCATTGGACCTCTCCCACCAAAAAATTCCGGGTGCGTGGCTGCCAAAAATAGATTATCCTACGATTTTTGGACTTACATTCAACTGTGTGTCCTAAAAGGGGAGGAGATCCAAATACTTTCCATAAACTTACACTCCCAGTGCAAATAACGGACATTTCAGTTGGTCTAAATATAAAAACGAAATTTATTATTATTATTATTATTTAACGTCTCACGTGTATGTTTCGGTTCCTTATGCATCAAACTAAAGAAGACGGATAAATAATTGCTAATGAAATCGAGTGATTATGAAAGAACTCGTGGAGTGAGACCATGAGAGGAAACAGGATAACCCCAAGAAAACCCACAGATACAACGTTGCTCACCCAACTCGCATAATCCGGAATCAAACGAGGGACTATTCTCACCAAAGGTGAATCCTCTTCCACTGAGCTACTGTACTTCCAATCTGACTACATGATGTATGCACTAGATCTCTCCTCTGCTGTCTATTGTGTTTAAAGCATTGTTCTCATTATTGGGATGTGCACGGGCAAGATATCTGGTCTCATAAATGTGTCGGGAAAGTGATGTTTCGGCACGAAACATGTAGAGTCTATGTCTCTATATTGGAGTACAATCATATTCATTATCTAGAAAATACTACTTCTATCCAGGGTGCAAAATTATAACAGTCGAAGTGGGGGAACGGGAGTGTAAAAAATTCTTCGCACTGAAATGCTTCCATATAGAGAGTTCAAATATTTGAATATTCCTAAATAGCAAACCATGTAAGATTATGGATGCCGATAACCATTAGTTCACCCCAGCTAATTACGTGTAAATTACAATAATTAATTTGTAAATATTTTACAATAATGTTATTTTATTCATCCCTCAGTAACATAGTGGAGGGTATTGTATTCCAAAAATATTAAGTGACGGAATTTTCTCATCCATTCCAAGATTTCGCCCTTCTAGTACTACCACTACTATTACAGTATTACCATAATAATATTAAGTTAAATATTTGGTTATTAATAGTTTATTTATTGTCGCTGACATCCCTTATTGCATGTTATAAAATCTCAGGTTGGAAGTCATCAATTTCATTTTGAATAATTTGCTTCAGCTCGTCCTTTGTCCGTAGCTGAGTCATGTACACTCTACTTGTAAGGTAACCCGACAAGGATTAATCAAATACAAACAGATCCGGAGAGCTTGGTGGCCAGAGAATATCACAAAGTCGAGAGATAATACACGATTACCAAACAATTCTCATACATGTACCATGAAGTGCCTTACAGTGTGTAATGTTCCAGCATCCCTATTGAAATCAGAAAAAAAAAATGTTCAATGCAGATGCAGTAAAAGTTCATCAGCATCTGAACATACCTATCCGAAGTAACAGAAGTGTGCTGCTCTGTTCTTTGTTTTCGAGAATTAAAGTTCAGTGACTACATGTGACGAAATTGGACACCATGCTGTCATCTCACTGGCGTAATAAGGAGTGTTCCTCAGGATCGCTGATTGCCCAGTAACGATAGCTCTGCTTGTTCACATAGTCTACTAGATCGAGGTGGGCATCATCTGACATCTACAACACCTTCTCTAGAAAGTCACTGTTCTCGTCTATCTTCGTCACATTTGTTTACCCTCTATCGACCCAAAAAATCATCTACAACTTGAATTTCAGTGAATCCTCTTGTAACATTGTACTTTGAAGTTAAATACACAAAAAATATTTATTTCTTTCAAAATATTTGTATTAGTGGTCTTCTGATGTCATGTAGCGTAGGTGCTACAATGGGTCGTAATGATCATATTTTCAAGTTTTTACATATTCTAGTAAATAATAGTCCCGTAATTTTAACCCTTTCATATTGTAATATTTAAATACATCCGTTTGGAGTGATAGCTGGCATAAAATAAACATTGTTTTCAGCGTGTACATTAAACTTTACCCATTTAGTGTTGTTTACATTAAACTTTTATTTATTAAACTTTTACATATATATACATATGTTGATGACAGCATGTTGAGATATACATCTAACTTTAGAAGAAGGGATTTTAGGTATGAAAGCTCCTGAAACAATTTCTGTTGGCATTAAAGGTAAAAGAGAGGGGGAGCCCGGGAGGACGCCGTTCCCCTACTTGCAAAATTATCTATGGCATCCCCTCACTTCCAAAAAGTACAATGGGAAAAGATAGGCAAGGTTCTTCTATTTGTAGGGTTGTATGAGCTCTTCTCATTGGATATATTAACTCTTCAGCAGTTACCATTCTAAATTCAAAGTAATCAAAAGTACCTTTCTTCGACAATCTGTTAGATTTGGCAACTGCGATACTCAAGCCACACTGCAGCAAGGGAGGAGTCAAAAAAGTGGTAGATAACTCTCATTGTTCACTTATTAAGCCTTGCTAGCATAGCATACTTTGAAATAGTCCTGTTGAAGAGATCAACACCAAACATGTTGTTGTAATGCTTTAGTGTCTGGTAGCCTATTTGGTTTCTTCTTCACCCTCTGAATGAACTGCTTTCATTCTCATTTTAGCTCGGGATGTAATCTTCATCAGCATTACTGAATTTAGGTACTTAAAGATCAGATATGTTTCCATCAATAATATCCAAAAGATTTGATATGTCAGTATCCGGCACAGCTTTAAACAAAGAAAAATGAATGCCGCTTAATTTTCTCTGTGATTGCCGCAAGCGCTTGAGGTGGCTCGTTTATGAACTAGTGTACTACGTGAGTCAAAACGATGTATTTTGCTACAAAATCACATCAAAACCATATCTGTAAGATAAATGAAAAAATCACTATGAGTTTTCAAAAACTATCTGATTCATACTAGCTTTGCTATATTCAAAAACTTACACTAAAATACAAATGCTGAGCAAAGCAACGTTTAATTATAAAATAATAAACTTATAAATGTGACAGTTTCGGATATGTAACATATCCTTCTTCAGACACTATCAAATTAAATGAAAATTCATATATCTGATTTTCATATGAGATATATGAATTTTCATTTAATTTGATAGTGTCTGAAGAAGGATATGTTAGATATCCGAAACTGTCACATTTATTATTTTATTACTTTATAATTAAACGTTGCTTTGCTCAGCATTTGTATTTTAGTGTAAGTTTTCGAAGTTGTAAAATTGTTTTTGATACATCCTGTATTGTTATTAGGAAAAACTATTAATAACTCTTTCTATTTGCTTTCAAATTATAGTAAATGAAGGCTAAAATTTTATCCTCGCAATAGCTAGACGTCAGGAAAAAATATTGCAGTTTAGTGTCATGAATGAAACACGCCTATCAACATTGTTTTACTATTTAATATGTAAAATCGTCGTTAGAACCCAATGTAGCAGCTGCGCTACAAGCAAAGTAATAATGTGAAAAGCCTATTTCTGTCAAATTACACCAAAGTCAATTTCTGCATATTCTTCGTTTTGTATTTTCTTTACTTCATAATAAAAAGGCGAGTTTTGGAGAAAAATAATTAACTTATCTTCTTTTTTCTTCCCGAACCGGAGACGTGCTTCCGGTACCATTCTTACACAGTCGTAATTACCCTCCAACTGCACACTTTCTCGAAGAAAAAATTACTGACGTATTGCGTTGTATGGAGCAAAGGCATTACAAGTCATTCACACAACCAAAGCTTGGGTCTTTCTTAATAAATAAATAAATAAATAAATAAATAAATAAATAAAATACAGATGTAGCATAGGTGCTACAAATGGTCGATAGACGTTACAGTACTTCAAACGAAATGGTGATCGTTTTCTTTCACTTCTTGCACAATTTGCACCTCTTGGTGTAGAATTCGGCAAACACTCCTCCTAAGACAACCTGAGCACAGTTGTTTGCTTCCGAACTGAACGCCGTGGATGCAAAAGGCTAAATCGTGATCAGCCTTGATATTCTGTAGAGGAAGAGCACATCTCTGTCGTCCTGTTACTTTCTCTTTCACTACCGATTCCGCCTATTCAAAGTTTTTTCATCAACCTTTTATCGCGTATTTCAAGGAACATGTTGAAAGTGAATCTGTTCGTTTCAATGTGCTTCTGAGTACATCGCAGCATGTTATGTAGTTGATTCACAGTGATTGTGCTAATTAAGGTTGCTTACGACACAATATTTCAGGCTGTCTCATCTCGAAAAGGTGTCGTGAAAGTGGTCTCGAAAAATCCATGTTTGTATTGAAAGAGCTCTAACTCGTCTCGCCTCGCGGACAACCATGCTTTTTTGTTTTTTAGTTCATTGAGGTATGCAGATTGTTGACGTACATATTCCCCTGTAAATCTTGCCAGTTTTTTTTTTTTTTTTTTTTTTTTTTTTTTTTTTTTTTTTTTTTAAGGGAAAGGGACACAAGAAGCTCGGAAAAACCTTAAGCGATCCTCTTGGTACACAACTTCCCCCAATCACTATTGCAGAGAGATTGTTCTTTTTATAATATGGATTGTAAATGCAATCTATACAACAAATGCACTTCTATTACTTCACGTAACGTGAACAATAGTAATCCTAATTGAGTATATCAATAATGAGGGTGTAGAACATAAACTCAACAATGAGTATAAAACCATCTGCATAGAAACCCAACAATGAACAACTCACATTTTACATTTTAGTAAGTTATTCATTTGTGATTCACTCTGTATTATCTTTAAATGAAAAACTTCAAAAATATATATTTTTCCATCAATATTGCCACTTTCTTATGTAGCTTCTATATCATTTTACATTTGGAACCGTTATATAAAATAAACCTTTTAACACAACCCATAGAATATTACCTTAATATTCTTAATGGGTTACAAATGTTACTTCACGTTTCAGTTAGTTATTGAGGAAACTTCGTCACTTTATATTCTCTCCATCTGGTCCATAATATTTCCTATATGAGCGGAGAGTTTAATCACACTTGAAAGCAACTTTCAAGAAGGCCATTTAGAAAATTGATCTGGCAATTGATATTTCGCTGAACCATTTCTCTTCAACCAACCAAAATGGTAAATAAATAACGACAAATACATAGGCGAGCCACGCGCCTAATAAATGTAATGCAAGTATCCATTACCGCAATTACCAAAAACTCCCCTCACGCTATGCAAACACTTGATTCAAAAGCAATCTTCAGGAACTGTGGCGCAAAAGCGACTCGGAAACCAATACAAACTGTTGACTTAAGCAGAGTTTTCTCAGGAACAAAGCAATGCCATGTTGCCACCAGTGGGAGAACAAGATATACAAAAAAAAAAATATAGATAGTATAGGATGTGTTTACATAGCCATTTGATCTTGTGAAGGGATACTACACTCGAAGTTATATCCTGTGAGTTTGTATGGTCCAATGGGACTTCGTTCTATGTTGTCTAAACCAGGAGGAAAAATGAGAACTTGCCTACGCTCCTTAAGACTTGTGTAAGAGCGTCTTCAAATCGACGAACTCGAATAATAAGAATAACCTGAAGAGAAACCAGGAAAAACACTTGTTGGAATTATGACGTCCAGGATAATTGTATGAATATTGAAATGTTTAGAATATATCCGATATACAAAAATCTTAATGTATTAAAGTAAGAATGTATAATTTGTTTAATTGTTTGCTTACTAGTTATTCCACCCAAGTTCGGCTCGTCTCCTAATTACCTGTAAGTTAGTGGCTTTTTTTTTTTTTTTTTTTTTTTTTTTTTTTTTTTTGCATCACAGGATGCAGCGCACTATTAGCTTGACTGTGAACCATTAGGAATGAGCGTGGCAGACACTCTAAAGCAGTGGTTCTGAAACTTTCCGATAATGCAGAGCCCCTGTTTATTCGGAAAGTGATCTGCGAACCCCTTTGCAATACTATCTGAAATTTCACATGGTATTAAAAAATATACTAATTAGAATTACCACTGAAAAGAAAAAATAACTAACTAACTAATTCTATGGCCTATGGAACCTGGAGGTTCAATGCCGCGTTCACAAAAACTCTCCACTGACTTCTATCCTTAGCCAATAAGATCCAGTTTCTACTTAGTATTCCTATCTCTGCGAAATCCATCTTAATATTGTCCTCCCATCTGCGTCTAGGTCTTCCTAATGGTCGTTTTCCGATTGGTCTTCCAAGATCAAGAAAAAGATCAAGAAAAATAATGCACTAAGTAATTTATTTTAAAGATACATGATTGTTTCCTAGTGAATGAAATTTCAATTGAAAATACAGTAACTTTCAAGACTGAAAATCAATCTTTATATATATTCCTCGTAAGTAATATCCAATTATCCGAAGCACATAACCCCACACTACATTTGACCAGCTTCTTCCTTAGCATACCCGAATTCGATAATTAGTTTCTCGTGTTTTCCTCCTTTGGCACTGACTCTTATGCTGTACCACGACGTATCTTAACCCACATACGATTAAGCTTTATATTTTCTTGTTTCATCTAGTAGGAGATTTTTTCTCTAAAGATTTCCCAACCATAAAACTATATATTTCATGTTAAAAATTCCGCCAAACTGTGCACATTATAGCCTATTTGTATTACTAAGTTTTGTGGAATTTCATATCATGTAATATTATTCAACTAGCTGTTGTTCCGCTCCTTTTGTTCCAAATGTTACATTTATCTCAAGATGGTTTTTGAAAGTCGTCAGCCATATTCTTTTCTGTGAATTAGTATCCACTTTGCATATCCCATTACAAGTGAATCGACAAGACTGGTAATTTTGTATACAAAAAAGGATAGCATGTTGTTATTGTTTTATCCTTATTTATCTGTTCCTGTGATAACTTACTCTTATTTAAAGTATACAGGGTGTATCAAAAATTCTGATTCCATTATCAATAAAGATACGGAAAAAAATGAGAAAAGAGGAAAATTCTTAGAAATAGATTGTTTTCAATCTAAGAATAGCAAATTTAGAACTCAAATTTTACTTTCAGATTTAAAAAGTTTGCAATCTAAAAATGAAAACAACGAAATTGACAGTTCAGACAGGCTGTTCTCTTGGATCCTCACCATACCAAGAATGCTACAATGTGCCCAGCCCAGGCACGTAACCAAAGGGAAGGGGGTCCGGGGGGTCCGGACCCCCCCTTCAAGACCAGACATGAAAAAAATTAAGGAAGAATGAAAGAAAATGAAATGAGAAAAAGAAGGATCAGCGTTAAAAATAAAAAAAAACTACAGGAAGCTTTTGAATACTCTTTCTTTTAAGACGATTTGTATTACTTACAATACATGGTGGCCAAGTGAGCAAGATATCCTGGAAGAGTCAGGGAATTTGAAATTTCTAGGAAAGTTACAGAATTCTCAGAATTTCTGCTACTAGTCAAGGAGAGTTCAAGCTTCCGAATGCATAGTGCCTTTGAGTAACAGCATGGACATTTTTAATCATAATTTTTCGTCATTACATCCTTGCAGTATCAAACATGTTATTTCAAAAACAATTTTCTACTGCTCCTTTAACCTGTCATTTGAAACCGACAGTAGTTGAAGGAATAATAAAAACAAAAAATTATGTGGAAAGAAAGTTCTAATAGCATTTGATTCGACAAAGGAACGCAGATATTGTAAAATATTTTGCAAGATATTATTGAAATACTTTTTACATTATTGAAGTACTTTTTATTATAGTGAATATGTACATTTTATAATAGTTGAGGTCACAATGAAACGAAAACTGTTATATTTGAATCCACAGAGGAAGGACGTAAATATTGTAAAATCTTTTTCAATGCGTTTTTTTTATTAATATTATTATTTTACTCGAGATTTCTTCATAGTTTGTTATTAAAATACTTACCAAGATATCCTAATTTTATTGTCCTAACAAACAAATATATGTTGATAGAAAAGTAGTTTAGATTGATCAAGGTCCTGGACCTTCGGAATTTCATGTCACTCCCCCTCCCCCTCCCGTTACGAAATCCTGGCTAAACGAACCAATATAATGTTCCAGTAAAATAGTTTAGAGTGATCGAGTCCCTGGTGTGATGACCACAATATTTCATGTCACGGACCCCCCCCCCCCTTCACGAAATCCTGGCTACGTGCCTGCCCGGCCACGTGTTATTTTTGCGTGCTCTTTCATTTCGTTCGAACATTATGCTAAACTGGAAACATAGATTTTTCATTTAACATGGGGCGCCTTACCAGTATGGAGTCCAAGCGGCTAGTGTAATTGAAAAAATAATGCTGTTAACAATTGGAATGTGAAATACCTAGATTTAACTTATCTAATTCAGTGTTCAAAAAAGATTTCTTGCTCGAGTATGATAGGCATTGTACTGTTATAGAGTCAGAACAGAATGGTTCAGTCACGAGTTTACACAATTTCTACGTAGTACAGGAAAACAAGAATTTAAAATGAGTGAATTGTGTTTTATTACTTAAAAAAAAAAGAAAGACTAAGCATACTATACTCTTTTGTTATGATAGAACTTTGTTGATGAAACGTTCAGACGTGAAGGAAATGACAAAATGAATTTAACGTAAAAGCTAGAGACGAAGTAGTAGAGAAACAAGGGGAAAGCAAGTGTTAGTCATTCTTGCATTTTGTAATCAGAATGTATTAATTTTCAGTTGAATAAATAAACAAAAACCTTCTATTTAAAGGAGAGAGAAAGAAAGCGAGAGCTGAAGGATTAAATACCAAATTCTCTTCATTAAAAAGGAAGGCTGGATGTTCTGTTTTCTTCTTTCTTTCTTTTTCCAGATTGTCTGTTGTCTGTCTCGCTACTATATAGTAAGTAAATGCATGGTTGGAGAGAAACACCGTTTCTTTCTTGTGTTCACACACTCCTTTTCGGGATGGTGATGGTGGTAGTACAAGCGTCGTAGTCAGTTCATAATTCATTTGCGTACTGCATTGTGTTCGACAAGAATGGCTGCTTGCTACCCAGATGGAAATTTTCTGGTAACAAAAACGAAACGAAACTCCTTTCTCTCTCTCTCTCTCGTTTTCTGTCATCTCATCGCAGAAGAACTTTGTAGGAGCTTTTTCGCATCTTAAAGTTTAATCAGCAAGGCATTTAAGATAGACCTTGTAATGGATTCTCAAATCCTCCTCCGTCTTCGTAATTAGCGTCTGTTCTAATTACTTCGTCTCAATTAAAAGATTATGCTATTCTACGAAAGCGTCGGGACGGTGGAGGGTAGTGTGGAGGGGGTAACGAGTACTTGTGAGGGAGGAGGAAAGAGAGGCACGCAAAATGGCATGAAGGAGGGAGAACTGAGAGAGAGAAGGGGTGTGAAGGAATGATGGTCTCTCTTTTAGAAGTAAGGATCATGCAAATGCACCTGAGCAAATTTGCAACTGCTAAGTACCAGTCTTTTGTATAAGAATTAAAACGTTCTAACATTAAGAACCTTCCCTTCAGATGGTTTGAATGAGAAATTATTACACAAAATTTCCATTTTGCTGCAACCGCATATGGCAATCTTAATATTTTGTTTTCATAACACGAGATCTTTTCCTACATGTATTCAACGTATTCAGTCGAGGTTCTTAAATTTGCAGGAATTTCTAAGAACGGGATTGTCGAATGTAAGATTCTACCAACTAAATTTACTTTTATCTTTTACTATAGATAAATGATTTGAACATTGCCACACTAACAATGATGTTGCTTTCAAGTTTCTTCAAGAAATAAATAGAAAATATTTTTGCAGAAACTGAAAACCTTGTCTATCTCCTGACTTACTGCATTTTTTGGTGACCTTAGATAAACATAACTGTTGATGAGCAAATGGGTAAAAATATTTCATATTATACGAGGGTAAGAAGCATTGAATTTCATCTCTCACGTCTTCGTCGTTGCTAAAGTGTGTTCGGCCAAATATTCTTTCAACTTAGGAAATAGGTGAAAGCTAGTCATTGGTATGCCCAACCTTCGCCACTATCTCGTCGAAAATTGACGATCTTTTGCTTTTTCTTCGTCGTAGGTTTCAGTACTATCAGCCGCAAACTCCACATGCCACGTGCTGACGTTTTCGACATCCATGTATGACTTGCTATACACTTCCGTCAATTGACAGTGAATTTTAATACGTTTAATGCTTTTTGCTTTCGAAAACAAATAATTGTGTGCACTTCACACTTGGCGATAGCGCTTAGCGGGAGCTCCATTACAAACGGCTGCCAAGCCAAGACTGAGCGTCCCAGTGAGTTGCGCATAGGTTTGTATGGGAGTGGGGAAACATTAAACACAATTGTGTTGCCAACAACCGTATGAACAATTTCCTTGCGTCTCCAGAGCTTTGGAAACCTTACTTTTGTCATTACCATCGTATTTGTCCCATGCTTCACTTTTTATCTTTAAAATAAAAGGTACGGATCACTGCACTAAACTTTCTTGTTCCTATTTCTTATATGAATACGTAATTTGGTAATTATTACGAAAATATGAAATGCGAACAAAATTATACGAGGATGAGTCCGAAAATAAGTTTTTCCAAGCGACTGTGGCGATGCAAGACCAAAAACAGCATATGGCGATCTAGAACAGACGTACCTTTATTTTTCCACATAGAAAAAATATGTACCATGTACAGTGCATTGAGACATTTATTATGCCGGTCTATAAACTCCAAAAACCCTTCAGGGCTCTGCAATAGGGAAGAACCGTCGAACAGCTTCTGTGACTTCGGCGTTGCTTCCAAAGCTCCTACCACCGAGAGTCTCTTCTTCAAAGCCGAAAACAGATGGAAGTCAGTGAATGCGAGATCAGGACGTGCAACCACTGTCTTGTTTCCCCCCATTGCTGTTCCATTTCCTCGGGAAAACGAGTGGAGAAACTTATTTTCGGACTCCCCCTTGTAATAAACATTTTTGGATACCTTCATCTAAAGGAAACACACACCAGAAGTAAATTATTATTGTGGATCTGTACATTGAAAATGATATAAGTCAACTTGTACATTGATAACGAAACATTTATTTATTAAATAGAAACAAAATTGCCTGAATCGTTTTCGAGAGTAGTCGCCAGAAACGTCTCATCCTCAAGAGTAAAATACTCCCTGTGGGTGTTTTTCATAAGTAATGGATTATACTATAATGTAGGATTGTTAATTAAACGTTTATTTATAAAAGATGACCAAAACTGTTAGAGCCGTTTACTAAAAAATCTTAAATTCGATTTTCAATCTCCAGTAAACTGCGCTTGGCAAGGGGCAAGGGGTAGTAAATTCGAAAGCAAATTGGAAAATCGTATAAAAAAGGTTCCACTCCTATCATTATTATAATACAAAAACGTCTTAGTCTGTGTGTAACGCTCGTAATAGTTCACAGTCACCGTGATAGGTGTCTTTAATTACGATGTCTGCCTGTTTTATGTCAATAGGTACCGATACCTCCTGCAGGCAATTTACAAATTGCGACTTAAAAACTGCATTATTTCAAAATAGGACAAAGCGAGATTTTAACCTCTAGGCCTAGTGGTGATGTCAAAAAGCCAATGATTTGGGAGAACAACTATTTCAATAATAACATATTGAAAACGTTATTTTTAAAATTAGTCCTGCAATAATTATAACAAATTGCGTTACTGATACTTTTTTCTTAGAGCAAAACATCACTTGGGTAAAATAGATGTAACATTTTACCATTCCTTCTAGAAATGTATTATTTAAGGGGAAAATAGTGAAGAACAGGAAAATTTATCGGTCTTGTAATAATACCTGTATTAAATACAGTATATTATCAAGTTCTTAGTATTACTCTATCACTTGTATTTATGTAGTACCGCCGAATTCTATGAAAGTTCAAATTTGCTGCTTTAAATAAACTATAAAACGTCAATTTTCGAAAGACGTTATGCGTTCGTTGAGGTTTCTTTTTTTTTTGTAAAAAAAAAAAAATAAAAAGAAGTGATTCGTGGTATGAAGTTGTAAACAGTTAAAGCATATGTTGCAAGAGCACGATGTATAATATCAGGTTTTAGGTGAAATACTTTATATTATGTTATTTATCAATGTGTTATGTAGAGTACTTGACTGCACGGAGCAGAAACATGATCATTTCAAAAAAATCTATGAACAATATCTGACCTCAAAAATGTGAATGCGGAGAAGATTGAATGAAAATGGTGAAAACGAAAAACTGATGATACATTTTTAAGAGTAAAGGGAAGGAAAAGACAATATTGACGAGGTTAAGAAAAACCGGAAATGGAATTGTTTAGGATAGTGTTTTCCAAGCTGCAAGGTTTAACTGGCTTGCAGAGGCGCCGCAAAATATTTGGAAAGTTTCACTGAAGTTTTTTTAGAAATGACTTTTGGTCACTGTTTAGCATGTCCAGAAATCTCCTGAAGTATTCTATCAGTGAATGAAAATTGTTGTGAATACATCATAACTGCTCTAAGAGTATTCACAATGTACCACAAGTCATTTCTTAATAATGTCCAAGCACTGATTTATTTTTTGCAGTGGGCCTATGTTCTGACTTGGGGGGGCTGCGAGAAATCCTGGTACATTAAACGCTCCATGACCTGAGAAAGTATGGGAAAAAAGCGCTGATTAGAACTTTAATGGAGAAGAATTTATAACCTGAGAAATGTAATAGAAATACTAGTGCCACGTGAAGGAGTTTGGTTTGTATGCCTGATATTTTTCATTTATTTTTGGAACTGGAAATTATAGTAGCTATATACCACTTCCGGTTTCAGTAGAGAGATTAGAATAGAGATAGAATATATTCTCGAGACGCTTAATTGATTGCAAGAAAAGCCCTTCTCGCTCTATGTTATCGTTTTTGTGGTATACAAATCAATATTGTAACCAGTAGTGAAATTCTAACCCTTCTGGTTTTAGCAGAGAGTTAACGATGAAGATGTAATATATTTTTGGGAGGCTTAACCGATTGCAGAAAACCGTATCTCTCTATATAGACTATTTCTGTTTTTGCTCTATAATGATCAACGTTAAAACCGGAAATAGTTAATTTCTACCACTTCCGATCAGTGGTCGTAGTTTGAGGGAAATTTAGCAAAAAAAGGGGAAAAGGTAATTTTTCGATAAAACGTGAAAAATCCAGGGAAATTCTCACGCTGACAGATTGACCAATTTAAATGCTTAAATTTGTCTTTGTTCTTCAGAAATAAAGCAAAACAATAGCAATAATTTGTGTATGTTTTGTGCCTGTGTGTGTATGTGTGTGTTCAAAGTTTATAATTTGCACCAATGGTTTGCTGGATGTGTTTGTGTGTATTTTCTGTTTAATAGATGTGACGGAGAAAGTAAAAATACAAACAAAAAGCAAATTAAGAAAACTAATGTGGTTGGCTCTTTCTTTAATATAGCTAAATTAATCTTATCACATAATTTCTGTCATAGGAATTGGACTCTCAACAAACTAGTGAAAATTGGATAAGAAAAGGGAAAAATATTATATCAGTCGAGGGAAGTTTTCTTGAGAAAACCTACGAACACTGCTTGTGATTTGAATATTGGCTCCAAAAACGAACTCGTTTTCTAACTTCTGACCCCCTACATTTTCACCAATTTTGATTATAATTGATCAAAAAGTTCTTGTGATTTTTTTTTCTTCCGGACTGATAGGTAAACATATAAAGTAGTTTAGATTTTAGAAATCCCTTAAAAAGTGATATAAATAAAAGACAGAAGGAAGAGAAAGATTACAGTTGATGGATGATATTTTAATGATAAACTTATACGTCAGTGATGTAAAATACCTATGATCAGTCCATTATTTCTGGCTGCTGTTCGCAACAGTATGCAGTACCGGCACCTTTTCTTAAAGATATTTTAAATCTAGCCATTTTTATATTGTGGACCCATTCCTCCAAATACATATCTGCATAGTATTGTTTCTATTAACGAAGGGCAAATGAAATAAGAAATCAGAGTATGTGGGAGAGTTGGAAGTTATTGCAATAACATTTTAAAAAAAAGTACCAATACCCAGAAAAAGAAAACATAGTGATTATCATTGTTATTTGACTTTATGGCCCATTATTATATCATTGTGTTAATTTTCTATATACTGACTGTGTGTAACAAACAAGAGTTTTGACAAAATTTTTGTTTTTGTTGTATTTTGCAGTGAAAGATCATCATGTGGAAGATTACAAGGATGATGACAGCAACGCGAAGGACGAATCTAGTGACACTGGCGACGACCGTGACAGCAAAGGCAGTAAGAAGAAGAAGGGGACCAATTCGAGTGCTGACACGAAAGCTGGGAAACCAAGACGGGCACGGACTGCGTTTACGTATGAACAATTAGTAGCGTTAGAAAATAAATTCAAAACAACACGATATCTCTCTGTGTGTGAAAGGTTGAATTTAGCTTTATCTTTAAGTTTAACAGAGACACAAGTTAAAATATGGTTCCAAAACAGAAGAACCAAGTGGAAAAAACAAAACCCCGGAATGGACGTCAATAGCCCCACAGTTCCACCGCCAGTAACGACAATGCCAACTCCGTATCCCGCTTCCGGTCCATATTCTCACACAAGCCTCCTTTATTCCGGTCATGTTCCTTATTTAACTTCCCCGTCATCGGCTAACCCCGCTCTACCTTATACACTTCCCCCAGCATCTCAGACCTACACGCATCCATATTTCCACCACATCAACCATCACACTCTGGGCCATTCTTCGTGAAATCAGCGGTAAACTCCTCCCCACTTAAATTTCTCTCGTGAGTGCGCATGCGCAGGTCTCATATCCACGAGTGCTCTCAAAGGATACATAGCAAATCGTCATAGCAACAATGGACTAAGTAATGGTGTGGTAACTGGCCGCCAAGAAATCGGCTGTAAAACAAAAAAAAAATGTATTAAAAAAGCGAGAGACTATTGATTTTTTTAAGGCGACGCAAGGGACAAGTGCAAAATCTTTAACCAAAAAAAAAATGTAAATACTTCTTGGACATGGATACCGTAAGAAACGTCTATATTAATTATGACGAGAGGAATTTGTAATATGCAAAAAGATTTAATACTGTATTCTTTCCATAAAGCAATTTCATTGGTCCTCGTTTGGAGGTATCGTAGAAATCATATTTGCTTCAACGTTATCCTTAAAGATCTCAAAACAATTCTCAATCTTAAGGACAAAGGTGCAATAAAGCGCTTACATGTAATATAAATAAGAAATCAAAGATTTCCATGTATATAGTAAATGTTTTTACGACTATAATATATGGTTGGAGATTAAATTCTTCACACTCCCGCTTTCTTTTGAAGCAAGAAAAAAATTCTGTTGATATTATTGTAATTATTATTAATATTATTATTCGTTGTTCTGTAAAATAAAATACCAAATAATTGTTGTCAGCGACAATGATGGCTGTAGGTAAATATATGATATTATTTAAAACATATCTGATACTTATTTTTTTATTATTTCAATCTTTTCTCTAGTCATGGGCGAAATAGGTACAGCTCACAGATGACGAGAAGAACCCTAAAACAGGGGTAGCGGGGAAAGGTCAACGACACGGTCAAGTCCATTTTCGGTTTTTGAGGTGTGGTCTATACTTAGGTGTCGTCTGCTACTCCGGGTAGTTATCTGTGTGCTATTCCGTGGTATCATTTGAAACCCCCGTGCGAAAGTAGGCGAGCCCATACCTATGTCACACTACTTCTGCTAGGGTTTTTCTCGTCATCTGTGAGCTGTACTATGTCATACCATGGTTTAATCTGTCTGCATGTATTATCTTATTAAACGTTTGCTTGCACATTCTGCTTTCAGAAGTTGGACTCGATCAATTCTTAGAAACGTACCTGGTATACAAAACGAGTAATTGCCATGATGAGCTGCAGGCAGTGTTCGTAGTTTGAGGGAAATTTCATAGGTAAATTTAGCAAAAAGGGAAAATGGAAATTTTTCAGTTAAAACGTGAAAAATCCAGGGAAATTCTCACGCTCACTGATTGACCAATATAAATGCGGAATTTTTCTTTGCTTTTCAGAGCAATAGTTTGTGTATTTGTGTATGTTGAGTTAAGTTGATTTTAAGTTTGACGTCCCTTTTAGCAGCGAGGCTATATGAGACAGGACCTATTGATTAACGTGGAATCCGAACATGAGCTCCCGCCGGGAATCAAACTCTGGTCTATCATGCTCAAAGCGCGTACACTAAGCTTCATGAAGGAGCTCATGTGTGTATGTATGTGTGTGTGTGTGTGTGTTCAAAGTAGCATAATTTGCAACCATTGGCTGGGTGTGTTTGTGTAAAAGAAAATGAAGGAAATAGTAAATAATAGAAACAAAAAGCAAATGAATAAAATAAATTTGATTGGCACTTTCTTTAATGAATCTTATCATATAACCTCTGCCATAGAAATTGGACATCTAGAAACGGGAAAATTTATCAAGAAAAGTAAATTTTTTTGTCAGTCGAGGAAACTTTTCTTTCGGAAACCTACGAACACTGGCTGCAGGATACTATGCACAACAAATTGAAGTTTGTACTCCTTTATATTTAGCTCCCAGTGTAAGCATACGGGAGGTTATAGTTACACTCCAGATGTATGTGTGGTACTTTATTTCTCTGAAGGAGATACCAATAGTGTAGAGATTGGAAGAAGAGTTAGACAAGGATGTAGTTTGTCGCTCCAATTATTCAACATTTACAGTGAATATTTAATGAAGGAAGCATTAATGGGAATTGGAGATTTCAAGATTGGAGAGCAGATCATTAGCAAGATCAGGTATGCAGATGATAAGGTTATAATAGCTAAAACCGAAGGAGGACTACAGGACATAATTGACAAAATAGTTGACACTGGAAAACTGTATGAAATGGAAATGAACATCGAAAAGTCGAAAGTCATGTGAATATCCCGCGGAAACACGTCCTTACGGATCAGAGTAGAACAAGAAAAACTTGAGGAGTACGATGATTTCAAGTATCTGAGAAGTATTTTGACGAGAGACGCATACTGCACCAAAGAGATTAGGTCAAGAATTGCCATAATTAAAGAAACATTCAACAAGAAAAGATCACTCTTAACTAGCAGGCTCAATATTGGACTTAAGAAGAAGTTGGTCAAGTGCTATATATGGAGCATTGGACTGTATGGTTCAGAGACTTGGACATTACGGAAGTTAGAGAAGAAATATTTAGAGAGCTTCGAAATGTGGTGTTGGAGAAAGATGGAGAAGATAAAACGGACAGAGAGAGCAACAAACGAAGATGTTTTAAAACGGATAGGAGAGAAGAAGACACTTCTAGCCACCATCCGTCGTGGAAAGGCCAATTCAATTGGGCATATTTTGCGAAGAAATTGTCTTCTTCACATCGCCATAGAAGGAAAGGTGGAAGGGAAACGAGGAGAAGGGAGAAGAAGAACAGCTGATTGATGATTGGAAAGATAGGAGAAAATATTGGGAGTTAAAAGAGAAAGCTGAAGATCGAGAAAAGCGGAAGAAACATTTCCAGGCCCAAATCTAAAGTTTAAAAAAAAAAAATCCTCATTAGTCCCAGGACCTGCTGAAAGGCAGAATACTTAAGGTGGATCACAACCCGGAAGTCGAACACATATTTTAGCTCATTCCCTTAGCTACTGCACAATGAAACGTTACATATTATAAATATTGTACTATAAGATAATGTTATGTTTCATCTACAACACAAGACACTAATTCATTTGGTTGTGTCTTCTGATATCAAAAAAGGTTGAGTTGAGTTGTTGAGTTGAGTTTGAGTTTAACGTCCCTTTTAGCAGCGAGGCTATATGAGACGTGGACCTACTGATTAACGTGGAATCCGAACCACATGAGCTCCCGCCGGGAATCGAACCCGGGTCTCCCACGCCATCGAAAAAGGTAACAAATAAAAGAAAATATTTGATTCGTTTTACAATGAGCACACAAGATACCACTTGCTGTTAGATCTCACTAGAAGTGCCCAATTTTATGAAATGTTTATTTGAATGTGTAAAGTACTTTAAAGTAACGATCTTATTACAAAATAGATCAATTGTCTGACCGTTTTTCGTGTTATATTTCACATTTTATTTAAATATTAATTTACATTTAAGGAAATAGATTTTGAGAAGAAACTTGCGCAGAACGCCATAATGCGTTGTTGCCAAATTTGTACATTTACTTTCTGGATTTTAGCTTTGCAGTTCGAGAAGTGGAACTTAGCTGTGATTTGCGGTAAGGGTCGAAAACTAATTTCTCCAGTAGGTACTCAAGGGAATTCCATGATTACTTCCTTTATTATCTGACATGAGTAAACACTCGACACTACCTGACAACGCTACACTATTCAAGCAGTTTTTAGCATAGCACCGAGAACACCTAGTGATCCACCTTAATAATAATAATAATAAAAATAACTACTGGCCGAATCTGAACGAAATTTGGAGGGCAAGTTGACCATGGTCTAAACCTGTAGTTTTCAACTTTTTCGAGCTATCCCTTTCCAGCAAGTTTCACTGTCTTAAGCGCCTCCTGTCATCTTAACCCAATCTACCCATGCATAAGGCTAAATTAAGATTTGGGAGAAACAGTCTAACAACCAGAAAATGCTACAATTCTTAAAATCAGTCTTGAAGAATATACCTATATAAGAAGTGAGAATAAATTTTATTTCTATAATTTATCTTACATTAGTCGTCTATTTCCTTCCACTTTTTCTATAAATATACGTTTGTCTTTCTCACTTTCCATAAAAAAAAAAACGAGCAACTACCATTTCTTTGCCCGACTTTTCTTTTAAAAGAAACCAAAAGCATATTATAATCAACGCATTATTATTATTATTTGGAAAGTCATATACTTTTTATAATTTGGGAAATGCATAATGACTTTCATCCCAATAATAATAATTATAAAGTCTAACACATCTTAAAATCTCAAACGCCCCCTAAACAGTCTATTATCCCCAGTAGTCTTTTTTTTTTTTTTTTTTTTTTTTTTTTTTTTAATTTCAGCTCCCTTTGGAGACAAGAACCGATGGTTTAAGAAATAAAGATCACTATATTTGGTGGCTGGGCTCGCCCAGGCAAAGGCTAGCGTCAGCTCAACTGGTATGCGTTACTTCATTTATCGGTAATATTGGCCGGATCTAAACGCATTTTGGTGGGCAAATAGCTCATATTTCGGGGGATAAAGATCACTAAGCTCTGGCAGGAGTAGGCTCGGCTCCGCAACAGAGAATGTGTTCTACAATTTTGCATGTTCATCCGAAGCTTCCGAGTTCGGTTTAGTTTAGTTTATTTCTTCTTAAATTTATTAACTCCTTTGAAAAATAAAGCTCAACTATTCATATAGAGGAATGAAGGGAAAGAACGTGGAAAGGAGTCACTCAGGGGCTGATTCCAGTATTCGTGGATGGCATAGTTTCAGCAAAAAGACAATGTTTTCGCTGATCACCTAAAAAATACTATCATAAGAAGCATATTTTCACAACAAATTAGTGTGATACGGACAAAATCTCGCAGCCGAAACCTCTCCGCCCAAAACCACGCGCCCAAAATCTCGCCTGGTTAAAATCTCGACGTCCAAAAACCTTGTTTGGCCAAAAACTTGCCAAGCGAGTTTCTTAATATGCAATTCCATATTACAAATATTATTATTATTATTATTATTATTATTATTATTATTATTATTATTATTATTATTATTATTATTATTATTATTAATAATAATAATAATAATAATAATAATAATAATAATAATAATAATAATAATAATAATAATAAAAGAAGAACAAGAAGAATATACAAAATATCGTGAACTTTCTCGACGTATTTCCTCCCACTTTCTTCATTCCATCATTTATTTCATCCTGATCATCTAAGTCTCCTTTAACCTAAAAGACATAATCGAGGGACGTAAAAACTCAGATATTATTTCACATTTTCATAAATATTGTGGTGTGGTGTATGGTTCGATGTTGATGATTTATAATCAAGGTTAATCAATGGCCGGTAATATTATCATAATCTGGTCAATCTGTATGATGGCGAACCAGACAACCAACTAAATGACTACACTTGACGTATGTTATTAAATAGTTTATTCTTAATTTTCATAACAATTAAATTAATAATGACTTAGGGCCTTGCATGGGCAGTGTGGCTACTAGCTACTTTCCTATTTCTCTCATAAAGTGTTAAATTTACAGTTTGAACGCAAGTTCGTTTAGTTGGTTTCAGTTGAAACTAATGATCGTTTGGTTTTTTTAATAATTGCTTAACTTAGACATCTCAAGAGAAACTACTGACCTGGTGGCTGCTGATATATTCCAGTCCTGGTATAGAAGTGTTGAAATTACAATCATTAGAGATACAGACACTTGGGTGCCGAATCGCGAGATCTTTCTGAAACGAGAATTTAATTGAGACTGCTCTCCTTGAGTTCTACATGCAGGTTGAAAACTACCTTCCGTGTTTCTTGCAATACTTTACCTGTAAATTCCTACCGTTACAATTACTTCGCAGGTGACTCAATTTGTCTTCCTTGTAGTAAGACTTCCTTATACCTGACTCTAGATTCTTACAAATATTTTACATATTTCCTTGATTGTGAAGTCTATGGAGTAATGTGCATATACAGATTTCTTTACACGGAAGTCTGGCTTTAAACAATGCAAGAGATTCTTAAGTTAATTTCCGTATACTCTTATACTGTCTGACCTGCCAATTATTAATGTATCCACCACAATACTATTAGATTTTGTTAGAATTTCCTAAGATCACCGTCAAAGTGAAATAAAAGCATCCCAGGCTCAAACCCCATATATGTTGAAAATTTGAACGACACCAGTCGAGTGGTTCAAGAGTTATTAAGTCACAAAGGCAAACCACTTTCATTTTTATGTATTTCTATATGTCTTTCCCTTCCCATCAAAGTGAAATGATAAAAACCATGCCGGGCTCTAACCTGATCTGTGTGGCAAATTAGATCGAGATTGGTCTCGTGGTTCAAGAGTTATTAAGTTTCATTTTCTTAAAATATTTCCCCCTCCCGTCAAAATGAAATTATAAAATACATCCGAGACTCGAACCTCATCTATGTTGAAAATTTGATCGAGATCGGTTGGATGGCTCAAGAAGTATGATGTCACATACATAGTCATTTTCATTTTTATATAGGATAGATTTTCAAAGCACGCGTTAGAATATTTTCTTGTCATTATTTTAATGCAATTATGTGTTATTACAAAATATATATACATATAGCAATATATAGAGCATTCTACATCGAAGAAATCGTAGTGACGACTTTTTATACTGACGACATTTCTTCCCAGGCAAGATTACGCCCAGCGTTATTTAGTCCAGGCGAGATTCTGTGTCCCGAGAACAGGACCGCGAAGTTTTGGCCAGGCGAGATTTTGGGACTCGAGGTTTTGGCCAGGCGAGGTTTCGGTCCGGCGAGGTTTTGGTCAGGCGAGGTTTCGGCCCGGCGAGATTTTGAACCGCGAGGTTTTGGGCGGCGAGATTTTGGTCCGCGAGGTTCTGGCCGCGAGATTTTGTACCCAAACCCAAATTGGAAACGTAAAGAAATTAAGAATAAAGAATAAAAATAAAGAAAATTATTAAATTTAGAAAATATTGATGTTGTCCAGAAACTTAATTCAAATTATTGGTTTATTTGAGTTCCAGAGAAGTGCCAGAGCAACACTTGCCCCCTCCACTTCTCTGCGAATATCCATAGTAATTTCATCATTCATCTGTGGTTGTGTACTTAAGTCACAGTACAAGTTTTGAACTATAGTCACATTTATATTTATATTTATTGACTAATTACAAAAGGAACGATGAATTTTCGGGTAGGATTCTTTAAAAAAAAATACACCTTAGTTTGTTCTACTAAGCGTGAAACAATACAGTTCATGGTTTTGTCCATTTAAAACAGATTAATTTAAATGAATGTATACTCTCTTAAAAATGATTTACAGTAATTTCTCTTAATCTTCTCTATGTTTGATTAAGCATTTATATTCTTATTCTGAATAGCGTACACGTGGAAGGATTCAAGGTTTAACCCCCTTGAACATGAAATTGTGGAAAAATAAACATTGACTATATACTCGTATATATATATATATATATATATTTATATTTATATATATAAATCACACGTGTGGTGAAATATGAGTAAAGATGAATAAAGAGAAGCAAAGTATGAAGAAACAAGTATTTTAGGAATGATCAAAAAATGCATCGAAAGATTGCGATATTTGCCAATAATTAGTTTTGGGATCAGGGGCCACAAAATTTTTGAACAGCCCCTAAATTGAGTTTTCGTATTTCTACCGAATAAGCACATCATATTGAGTTAAGTGATAGTTTGGGTTTGGTTACACTGTATGTAGTTCTCCAAATATAAGGAGTACAAGAAAATGTTTATTGAATGAAATATATTGGATCTTTTGATCCAAAAAAATATGAAAATCAAAAGTCCAAAATATAAAAAAATATGAAATTTTAATGCTTTCTAAAAAATTCACTATGTAGTCTATGTATGGATATATCATTTTATTATTCCTAAGTAGCAGGATTAACATATAACTAAGAAAGGAGATAGTCAAGTGCTACATATGGAACATGGAATTGTATGCTTGAGAGACTTACACATGACGGAAGTTATAGAAGAAATATTTAGAGAGCTTCAAAATGTGGTGTTGAAGGAAGATAGAGAAGATAAAATGGATAGAGTGAGTAACAAACATTTTTTTTTTATTTTTTTAACGGATAGGAGATAAGAGGACGCTTTTATCTCACAATCTTCGTAGATTGATCAACTGGATTTGGGCACATCTTGGAAATATGTTGCCTTTTTGATACCGACATAGAGGGTAATATGAAAGGAAAACAAGCAGCAGAAAGAAAAACAACACTTATTGATAATTTGAGAAATGCAAGAAAATATTGGGAGTTAAAAGAGGAAGACGAAGATCAAGAAACGTGCAAGAAACATTTCCATATCGTACATAAAAGGAGGGGGCAGATTTCCTATTAGTCCCAGAAACCTTTCAACAGGCAGAATAGTTAAAAATAACATCAGCTTACATTTATTTCACTGTTCATTAACCGTTTTGAAACATATCAGGCGTAGGCTTAACACTGTTAAAACTTACGGTTAACAATTGAATCACTGATTGGAAAAAGGGAATAAGTGCATCAGACCTAAGTTTTCAAAAACGCTAAAAAACCTTCCCGAGGCGTTGTTTGTACTTGTTGCAAAAAGTGTATAATTGATTACTTGTAGCAAAAGAACTAACAAACACTAAGACAAGAAGGAGAATCTTGTATTGCAGCACTGCAATTGGTTAAATAAGATTAAAAATGGAAAAAATATTCCCTTTTTCCAATCAATTAGAGTTGGACGCAATTGTAATTGTGTGTAGGGCATGTAATGTGCAGTTTATGGTAGAAAGCTATGAAAATGTACATGCTGAATACAATGTTGTATGTTAATCTTGGATATATGTATCCGAACTATCACGCATGTTAGGCTTCTAACCCTTTTATTGTCACCGTTTTTTTTTTTTTTTTTTTTTTGTTGTACAGTACATGTTATTTGTACAGCAAGAAAAGTAGTACAATAGACAGCTGAACAAAATACGTAGCAAAATACGTTGTCAAAATAGAATGACTTTACATAGGGTCCTACCCGTCTGCATCTTCGTCTTCTGCAGTTTCTTGGTCAGTGGTTTTCCATGAACAAATCATCCTATAAAATTTTTTGTATTGGTCAGGTATGCATTTGATGATTTGTGAAGAATCGTTTATCTTTTTCTGATTGATCGGGACTTGCCAATCGTATGCCTTTGACATTGGCAGTGGAACGTTTGTGACATTATTTTTGAGTTATCGAAAAATATCAGTTCTTAGTTCATTGATAAACTTATGAGCTTGCACATAACCTACAGATTCTGCTTTATAAATAGTGTCTCTATTTACTTACTTGGAATTTCACTGTTTTGTCCACAATGCTACCTGAAGATTTCTTGTAAAACGGTTACCACCAATGTTTAAAATCTAAGATTTCTTCATTGACAACTTCGTTAACCTGAAATTTAGTATCAGTGTTTCTTGCATTCGTAATCATGTGGTTATACTATGCTGGTAAATAAATGCGATTGTGTCGTTTGAGTTCCCGTTTGATTATAACAAAATTTCGGTCACATGGTAAAAACTGTGACCTCTGACAGGCAAATATTGCTGTACAGTGGTAAAGCGTTGTGACACGATCAGACTGAAAAGCATTAATGTCATTGTATGATTCCAGTTTTGGTATTGTATGATCACCACTTGTATCACTGAAAACACGTAAATTTGTAACTGATTGGGACAAATATTTCTCTATAGGTTGTGCAATGCTAAGACAATGCGAAGTATCGTAACGTCAGCAGAGGGCTCTAATGGTTGTCTACATACACACAGTCTCACAGTTGTGGTGGTATCCTATAGTGATTGGAAGAAGGAAATAAGAAACGTAGTTATTCCCTTTTTCTAATCAGCGAGATATTTTGTCTTCTACATTGGTCATATAGAGTTGCCCAAACATTCCTATTTTCTACTCAACGATGTAACTATCTCAAAGGAACATATCTGCTATCTCAGGTTAAAATCGCAAAAAATTGTACTTATTCCCTTTTTCCAATCAGTGGTTCAATTGGCTATACCTTAAAAGATACAGTAATACAGTAAGAATAAAACTAACGGGTACAAGCATAGGAAAGTTCAGTTACTATCTATGGGCTCTACATGTGGAGGAGAAACTTGTTCCATATCCCAAATGGGCGATTAACACTTGTCATTGGACCCAAGGGTGTACGTGATACCTCCAGAATCAAAATTGAAGTAGGTAGGAATTCAGAGAAATAGCTTGGCCTCTACCGGCCCTACCGGGAGACGAGAGGCATGTCACTTCTTCCAAATGAGCAATTTACACAGACCATTGAATCCAGGAGTGTATATAGTATTTCAGCACGTAAAAACGAGGGTTCACCAGAAATGGTTCAACTCTGCTGGAGTACTATGAGTGTCAATTGACCTTACTTTTGTGCCTCTGGATCCCTGGCTTAGGGGCCATGGTGAAAGGTTGCGTAGGACCAATCAAATGACAATGGGTAACTTTCCCCACCTTAGAAGGGGCGTATAAGACATATAGATGTTTTCTTCATTTTATGGGACTAAAATAGCCAAATTGGGTTTTTTCTGCCTTCAAGGATTCTCCTTTTTAATAATGGTTCATTATGTTATGAATAAGCGTAGGTGTAATTTAAAACTACTCCTTTAAATTTTCGGGAGGTGTATTTAATAGGCTCATCCTTAAATTTTGGAAATTGCCAAATTTTAAAATTTGGTATGAAAGTATAGAACCATGATATATACCTTGTAAATCATCTCATTTCCTTCTATGAGTACAAAAATTCCAATATGGGAGGTTTTGCACCTGAAAGATCCTCTTCTTGAATGATGGTTTATTATTTTATGACTGAATATAAAGTCCAAAATATGGGATACATTAACACACATCATTCTAAAATTTTGGGAGGTGTGTATCGGTTCTAATCTCAAATTTCAGAAATTCTCAAAATTTTAAATTTAGTCCTATGGTAGTATATTATTATAGTACGTACCTCGTGAGCCATCTCGTTTCTTCTGTTAGGTAAACAAAAGCCAAAAATACAAATTTATAAAGTTATTGACATGAATGAGTATAGGGATACCCATAGGACATGAGTACCTTATTGCATCCCCTCTAAATTTCGGAAGGGGTGAATTTCAACATCATTAAATTTTGGAAATGGAAATGGTATAGGACCATGATGAAGTTTGGTCTATTCATCTTGTTTCCTTTTTATGGCTACGATATTGTCAAAAATTAATTTTGGGAGATGATTTGGGAGATAATTTTGGGAAAGGTCAAGGTCATACGTATAGGACCATAGATTGATACTAAACAGTAAGGTCCCTCGATAGTGTACAATGGAAGGTTGCTGGATTCGATTCTTGATTGTAGCTTTTAACAAGTACTAGTTTGAATTCCTGCGAGAGCAGTTCTCAACCTTATGCTGTAGATTCATATCTCGTATAGCCATGATTTTGAAAAGGAACGTAATCATTTAATTAAAATAATAGGCCTACTTTATAATTTCTTTTTTGAGATTTGTGTTGTTCTATTATTATCTATGTTAATGTATTTAGGTTTTTTTAATGTTTAGTTTTGTTTTGCTTGTACGATTTTCGTATGAATCATCTTCACTCCTTTGTGGTTACCAACGTTTGAGCTTGAAGAAAACCATTTATATATTTGGTGAAACGACATGTTTCTTATATTGCAATACTAATCACTTTGTTAGTCAATGAAATTTAAAACGAATAAGAAATGACATAAACATGACTTTATTATTTAGCTTTCTGTATTTAAAGATGAAGTGCTTACCAGACCTAAATGAATGCTGTTAGTTTGTTCAAAAAAATGTTTGATTATTGTCAGAGACCTAGGTTCGAATCTAGCAATGCACATATCGTTTGAATTTCAAGTTAACTGTAAGTCAACGCCTTAGTGATACCACAATCTAAAACTACAACAATAAACCGCTAAGAAGTAGTTAAGGGGCCTTCAACCGACGAAATTAAAATACCGCTAATTTTGCAGTAATTATGTCATATCTTCAAATAGATAAAAGATAATCGAAATGTGGAACAAGAGCGCCCTAGATAATATCATTTTACATGAGATACCGTTATCACGACTCACTTATCTGCTTTCGATTTTAAGTCACTTTGAAATTGGCATTTATTCTCGCGTTTCTAAACGAGTGGAAACGGAAAGCCACTAGGTGACTTGGGATAACGGTAACTCACGCAATATAATATTGTCTAGGGCGCTCTTGTTCCACATTTCAATTATCTTTTATCTATTTCAAGATATCACATAATTACTGTAAAATTAGCGGTATATTAATTTCGCCGGGATGAGGCGTCTTAATAATATTTGCGCGATTTTTCAACTTTGCCAATACTGAAATATATAATTTTTTTTTATCGGAATGAATCGATTCATCAGGTCGGAGCAGTTAGATTGTTTTCGTGGCGAAACATGGGTTTTGAAGTTTCTTTTAATGGAAACAGAATTTTGTTTCAAACTTTTCTTACACAAATTTTTTTTGCTGAAATTTTTTTATTAAAAACTAAAAATTCTGAAACAGAACTTTTAAACAAAATTTTAATTTCCAAAAAATCGTGTTACTGAAATTTTAATGCAAATTTTTTCGTAACGAAAAATTAGTTTTGAAATATTCTGAGTTATAAATCTGAACCATTTTTTTTTAATTTCAAAAGTTGTAAAACAACGAAGTTTTGATTTCAAAAAATTCTTAGAAAATCTTAATTTGAATTTCAGAATGTGAAATAAAATACAGGATTTTTTCAAACAACATATATTTTAACAAAATATTTTTTTCTTCATGTTAGTGTACATTCATTTTCAGATCGTTCCTTTTCTTCGTACGTGTGGAGTGATAAAGGTGTATCTATGATTCCTCTTCTGGTGGTACAAGAAACAATTCTGTAAGGGCAAATTAAAACATATTAGTATACGTGTAATTCTTATTTTATTTTTCCTATAAAAAAGAACCAAGTTATTGACCTCCAGCAAGTGCATGGACAAATTACACACTTATTATTATCAACAGATATAGGAGAACACTTCCACATGTCATGGCCATTGTAGGAAGAGAAAGATTATAGGTAGAAAGGATTTTTCCTGAAAAGCAGTGTGATCATGATTAATGTTTACAAAACTTTGACTTATGCTAGAAATATTTGATAGAGACAACCTAATTATGGTTTATGATTTCCTTCTTGTACCTGTGGTCGAGACAAACTGTTCTTGGATAATGTGTTCATCCAGTTTTTGTCAAAGTTTATAATACCATTTCACCGATGTGAGAAACTGGGAACTCAGGTGAATCTTAATATAAGAAAAATATGTATTGTAGATATTGAACAGAATTTAGTGTGCTGAGTTACACACAAAATGATTAAAGATAAATCACTTATCGAACTGAATTTGTTTCACGATTGGTCTCCACTGATTCTCAGAGGGAGAAAAGAGATGTATGATGTCTTGGTTTTCGGTTTGGTCTCGTGCAAATGTCGTAAATTTTTCATAACAGCTTACACTCTGGTTATAGTTGAGACGGTTGGCTGGTTGTTTCTTCTTCTTCGTCTTGGTGATGTTGGAAAATAAGCTATAGGTGGGAGCAGAAGGATATATGGCTATAGTACGTAATTTTCTGTTTACTTTCTCATATCTGGAAGTGTTTCATAGCTGTCAGGTATTATTCGGCGTTTTGATAATTGAAACTATAATTTTTCTTCTGATTTCGTAAAAAGAATTCTGGACTTAAGTCCTGAAAATTTTATGTGGCGTGTCAATGGATGGGTTTTCAAGGATTGACTTACAATCATTCGTTCCAGGCTATTGAAATTTAAATTTTGGTTTGAGTTATAATTGATTGGAAATTCTCGAATTTCGCAAATATAGTTTGTTGACTCCGTGTCGGGATCATAGATTTATAATACATATTGTTTAGGTTCTCGAGACACGAATTTCTTGATATATACCTTTCTTCAAATATCAACTAGTTCATTTGAAAAGGAATCAACAAATACCTCTAAATGTAATGTAGATTCAGACGGTCGAATGTAAATATCGCTAAGTCGGGGTCAAAATATAAGAATCTTTCTTGGTGTTTTTTTTTTTTTTTTTTTTTTAACATTTATATACTTCCAATCGGGCCTGGCAGGTAGTGAAAGCTCCGAGAACGATATTAGAGTTACGAGTTTGAACTGGAACATCTTCTTCGTATTGCCAATAAAGGTCTAATAATGAATCATTTACTGGTAAAATTTGGTTCACCCGTATGTCTGGAGCTGTTAGTTTTTGACATAGTTCTATTAGATCATTAATGCTGGTGGTCTGGCTGAAATTGTCCCTCATGACAAGATTCCCCTACGTGGTATTCCAGCAAAGTTTTGAGAGATTGCGACGTGGTGTTGTCGCCATATTGGGTGTATCTAGGGTAAATTTTTTCACGTTATTGTACCCTGTGTATATATTGTTGCTTTTCTTCTTCCATGTCGCTGTTGGCTGGCCATCCAGAGGCTTCAAGTTTGGACTTGAGAAACTTATTTATATATTTACTGAATAAGCCGCCTGTCTTCGTTTCAGAATCATACACTGTAACTTACAGTCCCAAATTTCGTACACTTCGATGATTTGATATCCAAATTCCACGGCTTTCTTAATTTCATACTACACCCACGTACCTGTCAAGCATTCTTCGCTTTCGGAATGATCGCATGGGGAATCGTGATTTAATTCGGTGGCACATGCAGTACAAAGTAGGAACAATAGCTTTCTTTTGGTGCGTAATAGGAGCACAGGATGGAAGACATTTGTTCGCTGCAAGATGCTTAATTTGATTAATCCATTGACATGTTTAATGACAGCATTTTCGGATCTCGCCGGAGATAGATTTGTGAGTGTCCTACTAGATAAAGTCTGCAGTAACATGGATACAAAGAAACAATAAACAACAGAAATAACGAATGTTAGCCATGTAAATATACCATAAGGAAAATTGAGGCACCTCAAATTGGTTGAAATTTTGTCTTCGCCACCAGATCCTTTATACAGAATATCCTCTCCGATTAAACTTGTACATTATAATTTCGAAATTCGTCAGATAGCTTTGCAATTGTCGCAACTCTTGCAGTGAAACGCCAAATCAAAAGAGATAAATTAGGTCAAACATCTCCAAATTTTCAATTTTGAGACAATTTTTTTTACCCATACTCGTAAAAGAGAAGGTAGACCACCCAAATTTGAAGTTGTATATATAAGGGTCTTATAAAAGGTTCACCAAATTTTGTTTTTTGATAATTCCCAAATTAAAGGGATAATTTATGTAACCTCCAAAAATTTGAAGAAGTATATCAATGTACCCAAGTATTATAAAAGAAGATGAACACATTTATATTCAAAAAATATAATCATATAACGTGATAAATCCTCATCAAAGAGGATAAATGAGGCCAGAAACCTCTGAATAAAATTTTTTGGTCAATTTTATACCCATGAAAGGGAACGAAATGGACCATACAAATTGAAATTGATATATATTCGGGTCCTAGAGAACATTTACCAAGTTCTATTTTTTTGAGAATTCTCAAATTTAGGAGTTGTCCTATGTACTACTTCCAAAATTTAAGAGGGATGGTCAATGTATCCACATCTAATAAAAGAAAATGGGCTCCTGCACTCATCAATATAATCATATAAGATAACAATGCTTCATCAAAAAATAATAAAACAGATCAAAAATCTCAGAAATTTACATTTTTGGCAATTTTTTATCCATGAAAGGGAACGAGATGGATTACTCAAATTTACCGAGGTACATACTCTGGTCCTATACTATCATACCAAGTTTTTAAATTTCGCAATTTCCAAAATTTAAGGGGGTAGTTCAATGCACTCGTCCTAAAATTTAGGAGATGTTTGAAGGTAGTCCTGTCAAAATCAAGAGGGCATTGACCACTATGGGTCATTCCACGTGATCAGGTCACGTGACGTACTTCAGTCAATGAGATAAAAGTTCGTCCAACTATCCCCCGTATTACTGCTGGGTTCTGGTCATACCTTGGAAGTCGGTACCTTGAGGTGCCTCAGCACCAAAAGGAGATGGAAACTTGCTTTCACGCTCCAATGTCGCCACAGGAGATTCTGGTACAGTCATACTGGATAGGGGAGATTTTTCCACCAGCAGGTGTACTGAGAGATGGACATCGGTTTATTGCCCTAATGGCAGCATTTCATGACCTTTCTTCGGAAGACTAATATATGCGATAAGAAAATGACATTTTTATTTTAAAGTCCCGCGTTTATGCCCTTTAGGCTAAAGGAGACAGATGAATAAATTGTGAAATTAATTTTTATGCTCTCCCGCCGGGAATCGAACCTGGGACTATCTACGTGCATAGATGCAATCGCTAGCCACCTTATTATATTAAAACGTATATATGGGGGCTATATTATATGTGAAACAGCTATCTTTTGAACCAGGAATCACTACACACCTACGGTTCTATAGGTCAATCAATAGGCATAAGCCTTTAACGAGAGCAATTACCCTTCCACAACGGAGAATAAGTGTGGGAGATACTTCAACAGATCACCATTTCTATTCACCCAATTTTGTTTTACGTCTCACAGCTCCGTCTCTGTGAAGTATAGTGAAGTAATTTTTTTTAAAAGTTGGATTGGGGCTTGGACCCCTTTCAATACCGAAGCTATATGAAACGTGGACCTACAATTAAAAGTAGTATCCGGACCACACAATCTCCCGCAGTGAATCGAACGCGGAACTACCGAGTCAAAAACTTAGAACAATAACCATGTAACCACGAGGAAACTCTTTTCTTAAATTAAATGTGCTGAGGCCATACTCTGGTATTGTCTTTCTTTCTCATAAAAGTATGGATGAAAAGACAACCTTCCGGGGAAGGAAATGTTCGTCCCACTCCTAAATGAGATTATTGCACTAGTTATTGGTTTCAGTAGTGCAACTGGTACAGCGGTGGACACTTCTAAATGGTATACCTTAGCCGTAAATCTCCATATGGCTGTACCATTTAGAAGTGTCCCCCGCTGTACCTTAGCACTAATCTGAGCTAGTTCTGAGATTGTAGTCCCTCCCTGGTTTTACAGAGGATCATAGGTTGGACTTCTAAGGTTGTGATCATACCGTGGGATTAGGTATCTTACTATGTCTTGTCAGGACGATTTCTGGCTCCAAAAGGAGGATCTGAGGTTAATCTAAAACGCGCTGATGCAGACTTCCGCTTGCTAGGGAAGTTCTTTTCATCAGTAGGTATAACTACAGGATGGGCTTCAGTTCACGGCTACTGATCTGATAAGAAAAGAACCTCACCTTCTACCTTGGCAAGGAAAAGCGCGTTTGACCTAGAAAGCAGAATGTAATCGACGATATATTGGAGTAGTACAGCTTATACTCACTCGTAATTTACATAATATGTAGGTATACGCTGAAAATTGAATACATATTCTAATTGTTTGCTTGTGATCATTTACTGAAAGTAAATTCTTACCAAAACAATATTGATCAAGTAAGAATTCATCATAGTTGTTCCTATATGTTCGTACCCGGTCGAGAGTATACTTACTAAAAATTTTATCATTACATAAGTGTTTGAAGATAATGTAAGATCACTAGGTTAATCGAAATTTAAAGTTCAGTTCCCTCGCACAAAACATGAGAATATGAAAAAAATATAAAGATTTTGACTAAATATGAATATTTTCTCAAAATATTATATGTATATGTATATGTATATGTATATATATATATATATATATATATATATATATATATATATATATATATATATATATATATATATATATATATATATATATATATATATATATATATATATATATATATATATATATATATATATATACGTTAATTCGATTCGAGATATCACGAAACGTTAAGATGCTTGTTCTCATTGCCCTATGAGGAATAGTTTAAAATATGAAATTTCGTATTTTGCTTCTTTTTAGGTATGAGATTAAGTGCTTGAAGACTTCAGCCCCGTTTTTAAAGTTCTGCGTCAGTCACTGCTCATTATGACTATCTCTTTTGTGGTTTCTAAGTTTCTTTGTACAGGATCAGATAAACACACTCTGGCGCCCTAGCCTACACGTTTGCAACCTTAATGTAATGTAATGACTCGTAGGTGGACATCTTCAAACATAACATCGATATATGAGCACCGATTTTGGTTATTTATTCTTTGTTTAAAAAATATGCTTCCGCTGTGATTCTGTGTTAATTTCATTAGGTTCTGGTGGTAGTCTTAGAAACAAGATTATAATACTTCTCAACACGACAATGTTAATATCGATTGTGTGTAAGCTCAGTATAATCCCATAACGCGTAGATCGATTTGGAAAAAAAAATGTTCATGCACATTTCGAAGGTAGGATCCATTTTATGGAAAGTTAATATCCTACCTTTAACGGGTAATAAGAAAGTGGAAATATAAAACAAACTTCTAAAAAATATATTAATTGACTAAAATAAGCGCTAACCACCAGAAAATAATTAAAAAGCGATAGGAGCAGAAAAATAAAAAAACGAAGAAGGCAGAAAAAATTTAAAAAACGATAAAAGCAGAAAACATAAGAGTCTAAAATCAGAAAATAAAAAAGCCTAAAAGCAGAAAAGTTTTAAAAGGCAGAAAATAATCTTTAAAAGTCTGAAGCTTACTGTTATCAACAAACAATTTTTGAAGACAGTGCCCAAAAAAATTAATTGATACCGAATATATAAAAGTTATAATAAAATTTATAGTTTTAATGATAATTTTATTAAACATTAATTTGTTTGGTTCGGCAAATACGAGTATTTCAAAAATTTTTGACTGATTTTAATATCAAGGAATACACATGTTTGTTAAGCATCAAAAGATCCAAAAGCTTCAGCCCAATTGAATTTTGAAACAGAGATACAAACGGTGGTCGGATGGAAAAGAAGCACCTCTCACTTCAATTGAATCATTGAGTTCAAAAACCGGTCATCTCCATCGAAGCTAATTTGAGAGGAGTGACAAACAAAACTAAATTAATTAATATGTAGGGTCTATTTGACATATTGGGTTATTTTCATTTTTGAAAAGTAGAAAAAAGTCAGTTCTACTGTCCGAAAATGAAAACAGCCCCATATGTTAAATACATATTAACTAATTTTGTTTTGTTTGTCACTCCTCTCAAATTGGCTTCAATGGAGATGACCGGTTTTCGAACTCAACAATTCAATTACAGTTGCTTATGGCTTAGGATTCTATTCTAAGCAAATTACCATTAATTTTAATAGGAAAGTCCTTAAGAAACTTTTATATTTCCAGTTAGTTTTTGTCATCAACGTAGTATTAGAAAATATACACAAAGTTTCACATTTCGTGCATTACTGTTGTTCGTGATGAAGGACACTGGATTATTACACGAAATGTAGGTGTTTCGAAAAAGGACTTCGCGTAGAAGATGTTAATGAGTGAAGATAAGAAAAGTACAAGAAAGAAAGATTCATTTTAAATAGTTTGCATCTTTACAAAATGAGACTGGGTTTCTTTACTAAATGCTTCTCCAGCAAATAAAACAATGGAAGAAGCTTGGAGTTGCAAAGAGAATTTAAACAAAAGAATTTTGTTCTTGAATAGAGAACTTATCTTTTGACTCTCTTGGGAAGCATTCTTTTAATTAAATGGAAAGGAAGCTTAGTGATACAATGCGCAGAAGAAAATTGCTTAATACAAGATATGAAAGAGCTTATAATCAGCACCAATAACGAGACTGGCAAGAGAATTCTTAAAAACAAATAGTCTTAAGTGTCTACTATTGTTGAGAATGTAAAGTATTCCTGTACTAGGGAATAAAAGGATATGAAGAATGAAAATATTTCAAGGATACAATCACGTAAATAGGATTTTTGGAGGAGGGGCGGTGAGGATCAAGACTAATGATTACTTATATTCTTCTCTAAATGTACTTGCATTATTTTAATTTGTGAAAAATGTTGCTTTAAAATAATACTATGAAAATGAAATAACAATTTTCAGTTTAAAGTCCCACAATTATGCCCTTTGGCTAAGGAAGATGGATGATTACGGCAAGTGAATGATAATAGAATAATTGGTAGAATGATGATATGGGAGGAAACTGGAATACCCTGAGAAAACTGATGTTGTCCACCACAAATTTACTTAGCCAGAAAGAACTAATGACCCCTCCGTAAATGACGTCACAGCGAGAAATTGAAAATTTCTTTAAAAAGTGTAACTAGAATCTGTTACCAGGCTCATATTATTGGTGATTGTGGGCATTTCTATCAGATAGACCTGGGAGTCTATCTGATAGAACCAGTTTATCGATCATTATTTGTAATCCATAGGATTAGCATGAAGCTAGATGGAATTCGGAATGTTCCGTTAATGTTACAGTAATATCCATTTTCAACTTGACCCCTCCTCCCGTTTTCTCCACACAAAGCTTCTCAGAAGAAAGAGTAACCAAACGCTTGCTGTAGATTTGTATTTTTAACGCTGCTTATTCTTCTTCTTAATTTTTTCATTTTTGGTTCCGAAGGGGGGTCCGGACCCCCCGGACCCCCCTTGGCTACGTGCCTGGTGTAAGGACCTCAAACTTGTTCTGTTGGACTTTGCTTATCAAAAGATTTCTAAAACTGCCTTACTGCCCCCAAAATCTGAAATCCTGAGTGAGGATGGGGCGGTTGCCCCCGTATCCCACTGAAGCCCCTGTCTAGCGGCTGTCGTATTAAACTATCCCAAGCCCTTTCGCATGGTTTTAGTTACATTTGTTTTGGACTTTTGACTGCGAAGATATTATGTTTTCAAATAGAATTCATTTGCTGAGCAAAACTGAACTTTATTGAAAATGAATTTGGATCCATTGTGCTCTGAACGCCCCAAATATTACTTTTCTTCAATAAATTATTGACTGAAAAAACAACCAATTACATAGGCTTGCAGAAAATATTCTGAAGTTAGCATAACATGAAGTGTGCTTCAAACATTACTTTTGAAAATTTATTATTTTAAAATAATTTTATTAGCATTAGTGTTATGAAATAGTAATCAAATTTTGCAACAAAAATCTCACCCACCTCCACGAAACACGTGATTAGCCCCTAAAGGCACAACTAGAAAACAATTCAGAAGCGGTACCTCCGAAATGACTTGCTTTAGGACTAAAATAATAGCACAACTGTATTTCTGGTAAAATTCTAGCCTTAAAACATGTAGCATGACTCCCTTTGCACTTGAAATTTCCAATACCGATCAAAGATGTCCGCCATGATGCTTGATAGTACCATCTGATGTGTCAGACCACTTCCAAGTTTCATCATTCTCCCTCAACCCGTTCTCAATACACAAGAATGGTGAGGACTTTTGTTTTGCCATGTATATTGGTAGATTGTGTGAAATCTCCACAGCAAGCAGATTTAAAAACCTACCTAAAAAGCTTATTACAACCAAGAAAGTACTTACAAGAGTTACTGGCAATAGGGTGTAATAAAAGGGTGTCGTGATATGAAATAAGATGAGCAATACTAATCTATACTGAAATATTCTGTACCCAACACAATGTAGTCTTAACGAGAATAAAAAAAATGAAAAGATCGATTGCAAGAGCGAAAAAGGCTTAATAAATACGTTTTTACACGATATTTCAGTATAGATTAGTAATTCTCATCTTATTTCATATCACGACTCTCTTTTATTACATCTTCTTGCCAGTGACTCTCGTAAGTACTTTCTTGGTTGTAATAAACTTTTTAAGGTAGATTTTAAAATGAAATATGTTTAAAATCATGTTTTAAACTGTTTAAATGTTTAAAACATGTTTTTTTCGTGTATGTTTTAAAACATGTTTAAAACATTTTGAACGCCGTTTTCATGTTTTAAACATGTGTTTTGTTCTTTTCTTTTTTTTAAAAAAAATATTTTTTCAACTCTGCGTTGCAGTCAATATCAGCAATTCATGTTACGCAAACTCCTAGCGGTAGAAAGTGGAAACACTGCATGGAGACTAAATGTTGAAAGGTAACCTTTCGAAGCGTGTTTCACAATAACATATGTTTATTAGATGTCACAGAATACATTTCTGAAATCAGATTCATAATTTTGACTCGCCCTGTGTTTCCTATAACATAGTTATTACTTTTATTAGACATACAATCGTCTACATAGAATAAAACACTTCTAAACATTTATAAATCATTAAAAACACTGCAAAACTTTAAAAATATTTTTTTTTTTTTAGTTTAACATCCGACAATTACGTCCATTAGGCTAAAGGAGACCAATAATTAATGAAAGTGAATGACTGTGAAATTAAACTTTGTGCTTTTCCACTAGGAATAGAATCTGGCACCAAGTGAACCAAAAACACACACATTGGCCACTAGACCACTGGGGAGGCCTGCAAAGCGACGAAATAATAAACAATAATAATCAAAACATATATTAGGCTCATCGACTGAATGCACCGAAGATTACAATTTAATTTACAGACCATATGTCTGCGACGTATATTCTTTCTTAACAACAGTTGTCTATCAGAATATACGGAAAACTTTGATACATTAACACTATCCAAGAGTTAATTGTCACTTTCGTTGTCAAACACAAAAATTCAAAAAGTAGCGGAGTTGCTAGTGAACACCCTTAATTTAGTATTTCAAAAAATTATTTAACATCAGACAATTATGATTCAGGGCTAGGATACACGACGGTGATGATAATGAACAAAGAAAGTGGGAGGAAGGGAAGAACCAAGAGAAAACCCATGCACACTTTTTTTGTCGAACACAAAATCTACTTGGTGCGAATTGGCATCGAGCCGGAGACCCAACGCACCATAAGTAAGCCCTCTACCACTGAGCTGTTGCGCGTCAAATTAACAGGCTTCTATGACCTAAGAATTTTTTTTTTTTTAAAAATATGCATCCATTTATGCCCTTGTTAAAATGATAAAATAGGACAAAAAAAAAAACTCAGAACTTCGCACTGCTGGAGCACTTGAATTTAAGCGTCTTGAGATTATAGTCAAATATAACAGGTTCTCTCAGACAATAAAACCTTCCAACGAATGTCAAATTCCCTCATACTCGAGAAATATTCCTATGCTCACAAGGGAAGATCTTATATTGATAGTATCATTGCCTAATCAAACAATGTGCAATCGATAGAGGAGTGAAGAAAATTGAGAAATTCAAAGTTTTACTGGCCGACACCCAAAACACAGGAGATAAGAGGAAAGAAGGATCTCTCGTAGAATCATGTGAAGATAGCAATGTAAAAGATACACTAACAGAAAGAACTTCAAAATGATTAAAGTAATCAAAATGATATTTACACAACAGTATAGTAAGCAAACATTGTATTCACAGACATGCTCAATAACATCATATGTAATGCAGTATTGCCAACTGTTCACAAAATGAAGTTTTGTTAAATGGCACGGAACACAAATTATAACATGTAGAAAATATAATTATGAGTAGAACCATACCTGTGAAGTCATTATGTACTGTGTTGCCAACATTTGAAGATAGCCCTATATGAATTCCTACATGAATCTACAGTACCAATACACTGCGGAGCGTTTTATCAACAGCAACACTGAAAAATTGACTACCAATAATTTGTGATACAATATTACGTGCATCAGAAAAGTGAGCCTGCTGCCCAAAGTGAGCTGCCCAAGAGCATACATTATTTCAGTTTTGTATGTTGTGTTTGATACTAATATGATTTTCCACGTGGGCAAACCTGCTTCGACACTGTGCTCCGTCCCTTATTTTCGTATTTCAGTGATTATATTCTTGTTTTGGTCTCATATTTTGATTTTAACTAGTTTGAATCGTGTACTGCATGTTCTCTTCTACATCCGAGATTCATATAGGTCTATTTTCAAATGTTGGCAACACTGTATCAATACTTCACAGGTATGGTTCTACTCATGATGAGATTTCTTAGATGTTATAATTTGTGTTCCGTGCCATTTAACAAAACTTCATTTTGTGCTCAGTTCGCAATACTGCATTACATATGATGTTATTGAGCATGTATGTGGGTGCAATGTTTGCTTAGTATACTGTTGTGCAAGTGACATTTTAATTACTTTAATTATTTTAAAGTTCTTTCTGTGTCAGTGTGTCTTTTGCATTGCTATCTTCACATGATTCTACATTCTTCTTTCCTCTGTATCTCCTGTGTTTTTGGGTGTCGGCCCGTAAAACTTTGGATTTCTCAATATTTTTCACTCCTTTATCGATTGCACATTGTTTGATTAGTCAACGCTACTATCAATATAAGATGTTCCCTTGTCAGATTTTTTTAAAACACAGGTTTTATCAAAAGTACCAGGGCCTAGGATTAAAGTCTCGCGGAGCTGAAGCTCCGATCATGTTCAATGTGGAATATTTTAACGGTTTAATCTCATCTTGCCTAATCCCATTTCGCCTAATTACTTATTAGCCACTGATTTTTACAAATTAAAAATTACAGTTGGACATATTAATAAAGATTTTAAATTATAAAATCTACTCACACTATTAGAAGCTCTTTAGGTGCTTCTGAAATTGTTCACGGATAAGCGAGTACAAGAGGTAAGTTCCCCCTAACTTCGAAGATTTTTTCTTAATTTATATAATGTAATAAGGTAATTTAATATACATATAATATAATAATGTAATAAGATAATTTTTCCTCTATACTTTCATCAAAATTATTCTAGTTTGATGCAATACGGCAAATATTTTATCTTATGCTCTTCACTAATCTTGACTACTTCATTTTAATGTTTGTTAAGAATGAAAGGGTGACCCGCAATTTGACAATGTCTTGTACGATGATTTTCGTAAAAATATATTTGATTTTGCAACAATATGGCCAAGCCCGTATTTAGGTAAGTGCTATTCTGTGCTCAAGCACAGGGCGGCAAAATTTTGGAATTTATTTTTAAGATTCACAATAAAGTAATACTGTATTTAAAACTAGCAACCCACAGAGTCCCGCGTAAGCGCGAGAAAATACGTTCATGTGTTTAATTCGCTCTAATTACAGTAGTTACTAATTAGCAAGCTTATCTGATTATTTTTAAAAAGTCATTCTCTCCCATTCCAAGGGGTGAAAATGAACTTGAACATCATGAAAACTGATACCGTTAAAATCAGCGACCTCGAAAACTATGAATTCAACACTAATATCTGTCATTTTCGATTACTTTTAAAATCTTGCCCCCTTCTTGGGGAGTGAAGTATGACCTTGAATTGGATTTTTTTTAAAGAAAACGCATACAGGAGAAAAACAATTTTTTTGCAAATACTTTTGGAAGTTTATTATTATTATTATTCAAGTAACTTAAAACATGAGAAAAGAAAATATACACAGGAGAAAAAAGTTTATTTGCAAATACTTTGGAAAGAGTTTCTCTTATTCATTCGAGTAACTTACGAACATATGAAAAAAACCACTCTCATTATGTAAACTAATATAATATTTTACATATATTAAGTTATATACAATGCTTTTTACTAAACTCACTATAATCTTTAACTGTGTGATAAGTTCAAAATAAACAATGTCAAAAGTACTGCCTAGTTTTTTAAATCCCATATTTAACTATTACAATGATAAGAATAAATACTTAAGAAATTCAATCATAATTCAGGTGAAATTATGAAATATAAGAATGACTAACGGTTGATCAACAATTAATAGAATGCATTTTCTCCCGACAGTAAATTAAAACCTACATGAATAAATTGCATGCCAGTATCCAGAGAATGTGGCCCCAATGGATGAGTGGTTAGGCTCGTTGCCTTGTAACCAAGGGGTCCCGGGTTCGATTCCAGGTGGGAACACAAGCGATTCTGATCCCGAGTTAAGCTGTAGCTCCAGTCCTTAGTACGTCAGCATCATCCCATGGAAGGCAATGGCAAACTACTATGCCCTGAGTTCACCTTGCCCAGGAACGTCCGGGTCAAACACCTACCTTCGGGCAGAACACCTCATCATAATCATCACTGAGAGAATTAGTCCATTTATAATTGCATGGTAACTTTTGTAACTTGTAATACCTAAACTGCTACTCAACAAGAGGAGGTATGTTTGCAAAATCACTGCTTGTTCCTCATTTGAGACATAAGTTTGTGCGGTGGGCGGCAAATTATATACAGCACAGGGACGCACAATATATAAATACAGGATTGAATATGACGCATATTTTCTTTGAGTCTTCTTTATTATTCCCCCTATATGATGTTAAAGTCAGTGGATAACTAACTGGTGGATATACCCTCTTGCCAATTAAGAGATGTTCCACGATAATTTTAGTAAATAAAACATTCGATTATTTTAATATTGCATATATTTTTTCTGATGTTCTCAAATCATGGCTACTGCTTATGTTTAAAATCAGTCAAGACTGAGAGATAAGTTTACTGTACTTGCCCCCTTCTAAAAATGGCTACAGAGTTGCTCAATCCTAAAAGGCAAGAAAACATTGTCTTGTTCGGTTTATCCATGGTCTCCGTTATAATTTGCAAGATATTTTAGATATCAATCAGCATATTGCTAATTTTATTCTTGTTCCTTCTGAACGAAGAAATGATAATGAGGGAAATTGAATTCGATATATTAACCGATTTACAGTATCATGGACCATAAATGCTGAAAAAGTTACTTTTGATGTATGCATGTCTGCTTCTATTTTTCTATTCATCCATTGGTAGGTAAGCATGCCTAGATGCCAAATTTTAAGGTCTTCATAAGATTCTACAGAATGGATTTTCGCCTTTCAGTTCTTTCTTCAGGAAAAGTGTAACATTCCGTACAATGAAAATCAAAATTCTATTTTCTCCAAACCGACTCTAATAAATTTATTTATAATTTAAAAATTACTCTTTCATGTTCATAGTATAGTTTCAAACGTGTTCATGATTTCGCAATTTCGTAGTGATCATGATTATTAATACAGTGTAAAATTTCCCGCATTACCACAAAATTCCCTAGTCACAATTTTAGGTGAGATGGGATTATGCAAGACGGGAATTCCCATCTTGTCTAAGATAGCGGAAATTTTCATCTTGGAGAAATCAGTGGCTGATAAGCCGTTAAGCGAAATGGGATTAAACCGTGAAAATATTTCACATTGAGCACGATTGGAGCTATGTTTTCGCGAGAATTTCCTCCTTTGACAAAGCCAGTCTTCTCGAGTATGAGGAAAACTTGACATTTGTTGAAAAGTTTTATTGTTTGAGAGAACCTGTTATATCGGAGTATAATTTCAAGACCGTTAAATTCAAGTGCGGCAGCAGTGTGAAGTTTTGCGGTTTCTCTGTCATATCTTGCGATTTTTAGGGCACAAATGGATGTATATTTTAGAAGCTTTTAGGTCACAGAAGTTCAAGCCATAATCATCATATTAAATCAAATGGTTCCTTCATTTCTGACTTCAAGTAAAGACCTATGACTTCAAGTAAGATGTACCATTGGATCTCTTAATTGTAGTTATTTTAACAAATGATATAAAGAAACAAATAAACAAACAAAATGTTTAATCATAAAGCAAGAAGTCACATTGTTTTTAATTATTTACGTGCAGTGCAGTAAGTGAAAGGAGGCTTCTAAAAACACGAGATTGTTCTCAATAATAATAAAAACAGATTCAATATTTATAAAACTGTAGCATCTAGTAAACAGAAGAACAGGACTAAGAAAGAAAAAGCACAAAGTAGGGAGAAAAAAAGAAATAACAGAAGACCCCTTTTTCGTTGTCGTTTCATTGTTCTGTAGAATTCATTAGGTATTATTGCTGTACTACAGAATTTATCGAGCACTTTGTAATCTTCTTTTGCTTGGGCCCCTTTCTTCGCACTTGGCTTCTTTCGAGAAAAGCGAAGTAATCTAACCCCTCCCAGAGGAGCATTAGCCGGAGTCTTCTTTCGATTGTCGCTTGCTCTTGGATCGTCGTTTGCTCGGCGACTTGAGTGCCTGTATTGGGCCGGTGGGAGCACGAGGGCTGCCTGGGCTGGTTACATTTCCATTGTGCTCCTCGAGTGCTGAAACGGGGGAAAAGCTTAACTCTAAGAGCTTCAAAACAACACCAACACTATCAGTGTTGCTACAGCCAGAGCCAAATAATCATTTTGTGTTTTTATTTCGCTCATAAAACTAAACGGCAGATACGATATCTTGTTTTCGTATTAACATAATCAATCTGATCTCGAGAAGTGTTATGATCAGCAAATTTTGCAGTTTTATATTGCTAAATCAAGTATGGTTAGTTGTAGAAGCATTTGATAAATATATATGAAAATTACAAGATACTACAAAACCCAACTCAAAGTTGCTGGTTCCCAATCAACTTAATATCTAAGATTAATTAATTACTCACAAAATCTTGAAAGAGATAAACGCAAAGTGAAACGAAGAAAATGCTAGTCCAATAAATGAGTGGTAAGGAAGTTTTAATGATACTATTTTCCACATAATGAATATACATGTTGTGCTTGAATATCAAATGTGAAATTTAAATTTAAAAGCAACTCGAAAGAGTAATATGAACAAGACAAAGAAACGTGGCTCAGCAGCAGCTGTTGTTGACGATAAAAATCGGAGTCAGAATGAGACTTGAGTCACATACGGTAGACAAGTGGTTCTCAACGTGGGCGTTCTCGTTTCGAAAGAGGGCGTTAGAACAAAAAGGGGCAATTAGAAGCGACAGACTATTTAGGGGACATTTGAGAATCCATGACCTGTTACACTTTTTGTTATTGGACGATAGCAATTATGCATTTATGCGCTTGTTCTCTGATAGATCTTGTAGTTATCTTTTAGTGCAATGCTTTAACAAAAACAGACGCACACAAGACAGAATTATATATTTATTTAGTGACGAGAGACAAAATGGAGAATCGTGTTAATTAAAATTACGTTAGCAGACCTATATTCAAATATACTCTCAATGTATATGATTATATTTTTCGGTCTCCAGGTCTGGAATCACGGCCCTGATAACTTCCGGGTCCTCTGGGTCACGAAGTCCATGACCTGTTTCATCACTGGAGCATAGAGAGAAACAAATGCGTATTTTTTCTGTTCCTTGGAGTGAAAAAAAATAAGCTTTTTGGAGCAGTCAAAGAAACGATTGGTTTTTCTTTTCTTAGTTCGTGGATTTTTAAACGGATGACGGAAAGAAATATTCTCAAAAATAGTGGTAGACCTACCTAATAAAAATGGGACATCTAGTTACCCTAGATATGTGATGAGTGTATCAGGTCCCAATGCAATTACTTTTAGCCTTTTAGACCTGATTTCACTACATCTTATTTCGAGTAGTACTGCAACTAACTCATGATTCTGGAACAATACCAAAAGTTATGTGCTCCCCCGGTAATCGAACACGGAGACTAAAATTTGTTATAATCTTTTATGCCTTTCTTGAGTGTCTAGTAGTATAACATAATAGCTTGGGCTCACCCAAAGAACCTCAGTTTTGGTACAGAAAACGGAGATCCTTATCCAAACAAAAATTATCACATAAACATTATTCAAATAATAAACACATATATTTAAAGGCTGAAATTTGAATATTTACAGTATATGCATGCGGTAAAAGAGCAAAAATAATTCATCACGTGTTACAGATTAAGTAATAGAATTAGGTAATCCACACATTGATCGGCTATCGCTGTACTTGATTTAGTTACAACTTATTCACTTGATTTATGTTATATTTATTAAATGAAAAGTTTAATAAAGATTATCTGTAGGTGTGTATAATTATCAGTCACTCATGAGATTATTACAGCAGGAAACATACTTTACTTCTATTCATATATCAACTGCCACTTAGAATTACAGCATTATTGTAAGTATTTACAAATGTTAAACGGCTTAAAGCTTACTTGCATTTTCAGAAGTCATTTCAGTACAACAATTTGGACAACAGAAAAAAATGAAATGAAATATTTGAGTTTTACGTCCCGCGGTTATGCCGGTTAGACTAAAGGAGACGTGAGTATGAGAAATGAGTGAAATGATTCAGTTTGGACAACAGACTTAAGCTTACAGACATATCTGCATATTTAAAAAATCCCGCATTGTGTTATCTTAAAATGGTTAGAAAGTTCAGTTGTTTAAAATTAGAATATTTATGCAGTCTCCATATTCATAAATTTCTAAACAAAAGTTCAAATATTTCCATATTTATATCGCAAATCAATGGTCTATTAAAAATGTCAGATAACTATTCTTTTCGTATTCGAGTGGTTCCACATTTTACATTAATCGAAAAAGGATAAAAAGAGATATTGTTTGACTATCTTCACCCTTGTAGCAGGGGCGAATCCAGGGGGGCGATCGCCTCTCCCCCCAGAAGAGGAAACTTTATTTTATATATAAATAAAATCCATCTCAGAGTTTGGAGCTCTTAAAAGTAGCTCTAAATAGCAGTATTACAACCCATCACCCCCCCCCCCCCCAGAAGTCCGTCCTGAATCCTCGCCTGCCTTGTAGCCATATATAAGAAAAGATTACAGACATTCTTTGGTCATAATCATCTTCGTAGTTATATAGATATTACTATTTTTTAAATGATAACGCATCAGACTGTTCTATACCACATTGGTTATTGCAATCAGAAACATATTTAAAAAATTAATTAACATTTCTATGCAATAGATAACAGTGAATATCTTAATAGAAATATGCGAACAGGAAACAGTACCGGTACACAACTAAATCAAAATTTCATAACTAACAGTAACTTTAAGAATTACCTTTTAACAAATGGTTAGGGGCTGTTACAATTACTGGAGATTTTCGAAAGAAAAAATTTTTAGAAGCTGAAATTTACAGATTCTTAAACCTTTATTCACCGGATAATGCTCTCAACACCGTTTCCAATAACCTCACTATTACGTAAGAGCCAGTGTAACAATTTGTATATTTCTGTTCGTTCCGAGAATAGTTTGAAATGATTTTGGCATATAATTAGTACCTCCATTGAGATAGGTTCCTGTCATGTCACTCAGATTAAGCGATGTATCCTAAGGGGGATAGGGTGTTCAAGACTTATCTTATGAATTTTTATCATTACACTTTTATTGAAATGACACACTATCTGGGAGGAGGATTCGAATGTTTTCCATAATCCTATTCTCCCCATGCGAAGAGCGGGCATTTCAATTAGTATATTATATAGAATTGCTTTTGCATTTTGACTAACACTCTGAGTGGTAAGGAGCATTGGTTTTACCTTTGTTAATCTACTTATATGTTTTTTAGTGTGCTCCTTGAAATTGAGTGCATCTGATAATTTAGCTTTATTGGTCCAGTGAATGGAAGGTTGAAAATCTTTATATAAATTGCTGGTCTTACCTCCACTTAGTGAAGTGCACGGCTTATTTTGTTTCGTGGCGTTTATTTTGTTTCTATTTATTGAACCATTGTTCTAGGAGAGAAAGGTGTCTATGGATATAGTTTGCTGCCTGATCTTGCACCCAGTTACTTGCACATACACAAGTACCATAAATTTACAAATACACAAGTACCAGACAAGTGTATATTGTATTGTCTGCTTGGTTGAATTGTATTTTTGAATCTCTTTCAGCAGTGAGGTTATAAGAGACGTAGACCTACAGCTCAATATGGGATCCTAACCACATGAGGTTATGCCGGGTCTCCCGCATCAAAGACACGTACCCTAATTTGTAGCCTGATGGCGTCTCACAAGTGTCGTCTGCAAAAAGAGCTACATTGGTATCTTTTTGTTTGGGAATGTTATTGACATAAATGCTAACGAGAACCGAACCGAGGAGGGATCCTTGCAGGACCACTTCTAGGATTTAGAAATTATATTTCTGTCCTATAGCATTTTTAAAAAAGATGTATAAAGGATGTTGTCCCTCAGCGATCATATTGTTCGGGAGAAGTGGGGAAGGAAGAAAACGCCCTGCAACCTTTCATATTAGTTACCATCCTGGCATTTAGCTGGTGTGATTGAAGACCTCCTCACTCACTACCAGGATGGCTAGCGTGAAAAAGCTTTTATATCTTTTCGATCGCACCGGGCATTGTTTCCGGGACCGCTCGCATAAGCGACTACGCTATACAGGGTCACACCACTGCTTATATACTGCTGTGCGTAAATTTGAAATATCTTATTGACTCGTAAAATCTATAACGTTTTAAAGTTACAAAATTTCTCTTGCCACATCTCTTATATAATATCCTGTCTTTCTAGATTTTCCTTTTTTAAATTCACAATTCAATTATCTATGCTTTCTTTCCTGTACTTCAGGATTCTTTCATCAAAGACACCAATCATTGGCTGAACGATAGCGAATTTGTGTGACTTCAATCTGAAACTATTTTGACTAACCATAGTATATTGTCGTTTTCATCTTTCTCGGTTTTTCAAAGTGTCACACGTGAATCGCACCAATCCAATAGAATTACTGAAAATAGAGTTGGTGTAAATGACCAGTAAAGTTTACTTATCATACTTTCAAATAGGTTTTAAAATTTAAAATTACATTAAAATGTTCGCAACGCGATTATCAAACTGCATTTAAGAGTATTTATTACAAAATACATATCACAAAATTGTCCACTGTAAAGAATTTTACTTCCACTTTAGATTCGCAATCAACTTCTGTAAACAAGTATTATCACGTATTTCAGTTGGCGCTCTAAAATAACACGAGAGCAACGTAATTATTGCCTGTGTACCACATTTACTGTTAGGATGCATTTGGATTAATTTGCCAGAGCCCAACGTTATGGGTGAAATGAACGCATTAATAGTGGGGTCCAGGCTGTAATTAGCAGCAAAGTATCTAATACGAAGGCGCACATTAACTCACTTTGACTGCTGTTTTATTAACTACATGTTGTTTGTCGCTGTTTGTGATTATAACGTGTGTAATTGTTGTTGAAGGCTATGTGTGGCTCGAAAATAACTGTGCTCAGACTGCAAAGAATTCCTTTGAACGCCACCGACGACAAATCTCATTTAAACTGCTATGCAAAAGGAACATCCCTAATTGCTAGTAGAGTTCTTTCGTCCTCAATAAATACACGCACACATGTATAATAGGAAATGTTCTACTTGTGCTCAAACGAATATGTGATTGAGTTTCAGATTTGAAGATTTGCCAAAATGAAATAAATTCTATGTATGAAGGTTATGAAATAATGTACACATGATATTCCGATGGTGTAGAAGAATGCTTACTGTTAAGTGACTTGGGTTCGAATTCTGATGAGGACACAGAAAGAATTGTCACTGTTTAACGTAGTATCGCAAGACAAATGGCCAGTTATTTAAATTAAAACCACGAAATTTCAGTATAGAATAAAACGAAATGTTTACTTAACGAATTATGATTATGTCGTTTAGGCTAAAGGAAAGAATGATTAATGAAAGAAGACGATTACGATTGTTGAATGAGAATGTGGGAGGAAACAGGAGAACCTCGAGGACACCCACAGACATGATGTTGTCCACCATAAACTTACTTGGTCTGTGGGATAGAACCATAGGTAAACTCTCCATCATTGAGTCATTGTGCCGTATTCAGTCTAGAAAATAATAATAGAAAAACAGTAATAGAGGTTAATGAACTGCACATCACACAACAACGTTGGGGTCGGAGCAATTAAAGTTTAGTGCACATTATTTAGTAGGGACAATGTCATACGATTTGACCTCCAAGCAATTTCATTTTTTTGGCGACTTCTGGCCAAACATATATGATATAGCTCAAAGTTTCACCTTCTTTGTAGCATTTAGGTAATATAACACATATAAGTGTGCATCTTTAAGTATTTTATTTTTTAAACGAATTTAAATTTTTCTTTTAATGTCTTTAAATATTGATAAGGAAGTAAATTAGTTAAGGCTATAAGATAAATTAAACAAGACTTGGTTCTTGACTTTACAGGTTGTTCCTGGTTGTTGAATGGAGTCTTCTTTATTCTTGAAATATTAATCGACATGAACAGTGAACAACTTTGTCATAAATTCATAATTACTCAGCTCCTCTATACATGGTATTCCTAATCCTAATTCTAAATCTATCTATTCCCTTCAAATCTTAGTTTACAGTCTTCAATATATCCTTTAAAATATCACATGTAAAGAAAAAAAGCCACCGTAACTGGCATAGTGGCCCCACTACTACTCAAGGTAAATAGGTTATGACCTTCATTTGGTCAGAACTTTCAGACAAGACAAGTATTTAGTCTGTTCTGTTCACCACCTAAAAAAAACAAACTTAAAGCTGAATAGGAGAAAATGGGAATAGTTTAGTTGACAAAGATGGGAGGTATACCCAGTGACTGCACACGTGTAACCTATATGCGAATCGATGAACTCATATTGATGAAAGAAGGTGATCGGTACGAAAATTGGACACTTCCAGTACACGGTTCCTAATTAAGAGTTACCCCTAATATCTTTAGGGTTGGAGGTTGGAAGGGGTGACATGTAAAAAATAATAGAAAACGATTGATATTAATATCAAATACATAATTTTCGGGGGCCGCTGAGACGAGAAATGACACTTCCTTGCCATTTAAGTTCAAGTTCAGCCCCCATCAACAAAGAGATGAGAAAGGGTGAAACGTAAGATGTCCAAAATGACCGAGATTACTTTCGAATTCATAGTGTTTGGGGACGCTAGGCTGATTGGTGATATTCGAATAGTCACCAATTCAAGTTTAGTCGAATAGAATGATAACGGACAGATGTTCTAGAGCTTTCGAAAATTCAGCTTTTAAGGAGGGGAAGGGGTCAATTTCTTTAGATAATTACAATCGACGTTGTTGAACCGTTTGAAATAAATTTTGGAACTTTCCCTTCTTTTCCTTGTCGATTTTGCTCTATACCTTGACAGATAAATGGACATGGTCATTTTATAAGGCTTTTCATAGTTATTATGGGAAGCTGAAAAATATTTATCGTAACATATTATTATGAAAGATTAAAAACATAAGAGTTGTCATTATTAGCCATGTTAATATAGCTTACGCACAAACAAAAATAACTTTTTCATCATAGATTAAGTTCTTCCGATAATATTAGTTAAAAGAAGAGATCTTATTGTGTGCCTCCTAGTGACTGCGAAAATGAAAACTCATTTTTAATGGTGGTAGTCAATTGATTGACATTCTAGGGGTGACCACTAATGACCTCTTCAAAAGTTTACTACTGATAAGAAAATTTAGTTTAACTTGTGTTTATATTATAGTATGTAAATTTGATCCCTCTTAATATAGAGACAAATCAACAACGGAAATGAATGAAGAGGAGACACCTGAAAAAATTCAATGAGAGAAACGAATCGTTGAAAATTTTGATCAAAACCGAACGTTTTAATCCTCTCGCTATAACGTTGTCTTTATACAAAAACTATATTTTCTACGCTACATGAAATTTATGACGTCTTTCGAATTTTTACATGTAAATTGTCACTTCAAACAAATTTCCGTTTCATTCGAAATACACAGTACGCTTTTAACTCCCAAAATCAGAACATTAAATATATATAGTAACTAAACATATGGTAGGAATAAAACAAATAGATTTGGCTCTTATTCGTTCAATTTCTTTCATCCGAACTACTCTATTTTCTCCTTTTTAACCTCTTATCCTAACTGAAGTACACTAAATGTTTAAAACACTTGCCGCCATCTGGTGACCAAACTGCCTATTACTTCTCACTTGCATTAGGCTTTGATAAGTTGATGGCTTAAGACATTACGTTGTCATTGGAAGGGGACCAACTTCTCGGAGCAGCAAAAGCTCGGTATTAATAGGAAGTGGCTTCATATCTTTAGCCACACTATTTTCTTCTTCTTCTCCTTTTTGTGTGTATGTTTCTTTTCTTTATAGTGGTTTCATCTTTTTTGTTTCTTTGTTTTGTATAGCTGTCACATGAGACTAGACTTGAGAAGCTGGAATTACTTAGTGGCTCTCATTTGAATACTTAATACCCTTTCTGTTTATCACCCTTCTGGTTTGGTGATGACATCCATAGTAAACATATAAGTAAATCTGTTGCCTCTTTGCTTTTATAGCTTCGGTGGATTTGCCAAATATGAATACTCTAATAGTCTCAACTGTTCTTTCTTTATTATTTACTTAGCATGTTTCATTTCTCTGCTTTGCTCACTATAAAGTCCCAAATAAGCTCAACTCATTATTAGGTCCTGTTGCTTACAAGCATGATCAATTTCTTTTGCGTTATACGCACAAATGAGAACTTCAATGATTGGTTAATTGGCATTATTGCTTTCATACAATATTCATATACGTGATTTTCGGAGCTCCTTCGTGGCTAAGCGGTTAGCGTACATGCCTTTGGCGTGGGAGACCCGGGTTCGATTCCAGGCGGGAGATCGTGTGGTTCGGATTTCACGTTAATCAGAATATCTGGTCTCATATATAGCCTCGCTGCTGAAAGGGACGTTAAACTCAAAAATCAACTCAAAGTGATTTACAGATCAATTGTTTAGATCTTCAACAGGGAACAGTCACATTTAGTGCTGTAGAAGGTTTATTTCTTGGAGCTACACGAAATTTGTTTTATTTAGTTTCTGCTCTATTGAAAGATATTTTAACGAAACTACTGATAATTGCTCCTTCTGAGAAATATTCCTATAGTTGACCATATTATGGGCAATGTTGCTCATTAGCAGTGCATGATTAGCTATTTTAGGGCAATGTTGTTTGGAAATAAACATTCTGTATTTTGTATTCAAAACACAAAAATACTTTACAAATGAAACAAAAAATATTTTAACAGACTTCAGCAAAAGCACTAAAAAGTAGAAAATAATAAAAGCGCTAAAAAGGAGAAAATAATAATAAGACTCTTTAAAGCAGAAAATAAATTATTATTATTATTATTATTATTATTATTATTATTATTATTATTATTATTATTATTATTATTATTATTATTATTATTATTATTATCCATAAAAAAGAATAAGTCTGTGTCAAGCCAAACAAATTGACACCTATCATAAAATTAATTTCGAAGATAATTTTATGAGGCATTAATTTGTATAGCTTGACACAGCCTTCATTTTTTTTATGTAGATAATAATAATGAATTTATTTTCTGCTTTTAGCGCTTTTATTGTTTTCTACTTTTTTATGCTTTTGTTAAAGTCAGTTAACATTGTTTTATTCCTTTTTCTAAAAAAAAAAAAAAAAGATAGGTTTGATTTTCTGGATTTTATTGTATTGCTCATCTTTATTAAGTTTAAATGGGACAACAAGGGTAAAATATTCTTTCAAACAAACAAACAAAAAAAGAATATTCAAAATCAGTGTACCTATGTCAGTGTTATGCGTGATGATACACACAATTATAGTGGGAGCACTGTCAACCATTGGGAGTTTCATGGCCTAGCTCCGAAGATTCTCATTATATCTTTATGAAGTAATGAGGAGATACATGGGAGCAGAAGAAAATAATACTCTTCCAAAGAAACAAGAAATCATCAAAATCGGTGCATTTTGTCGAATTGATGACTGATCATACATAAAATTAATGATAAACACTGTCAACTATTAAGAAGTTTCATAGTCTAGCTCTGAAAACTATTATTAGATTCTTACGTTTATGCGAGACCACAAGGAAAGAATAGTCTTTCAAAGAAATAATGTTCATTAAAATTGGTGCACTTTTGTCGAAGTTACGCGTAAATATATGCATATTAAAGTCGGTTAATCACAATTTTCACACTACATCCTTTTAGGTGTTTCATGGTCTAGCTCCAAACACTATCACTACATCCTGATGAAATTTATATGGGACCACCGGTAAAGTATGCTTTTTTGAAAAGAACAAAGTAATCAAAATCAGTGCGCTTATATCGAACTTATGCGTAAACATAGACACAACATATACATACACAGGTAATTTCATAGGAGTGCCTAAGCAAGCATGATGTAGATACATGGAAGTTAGTTATCCCGGGAAAGAAGGTAAATTACTCTACTTAACTTTGGGACCTAAGAAGCTACCTACCTCCGGAGGATCAGAAAGCGATAAAACAGAAAGAGGTATTCAGACGACTTAGCATGTCCGGGATCGAATCAGGACGGCCTAGTTAGTAGTTGACGATTTACGAACTAATCTTCATGTTGGATTGTTTATAGAAAAGAAAGAAAGAGGTAAGTATAGCCTACGAGACGAAAGGAGAAAAATTTTCGCGCAAAAATGCAAGACAAGATAGAATTCTCCTAATAGAAACAAATACAGTTTCAAAGACGAATTAACACTTTCATGACGCCATTTTAAGACTAAACAGCCCTAAATCCCGTAAGCAACACTAAAAGAAAGAAAGAAAAACGTTGTGTGGAGGGAGGAGCGGGTAGTGAATACCCTTAATATCATTAACTTTTGTGTGTGTGTATTGATGTAAAAAATCGTCCTTCATTTTAGTGTTATATTACGTATAACGTAGGAACATATAACTTAGGAACTTAGGAACAACACACCATAATATTTCACAAGTTTGCTTATCTTTTTAAGGTCTATCAAGTTTGATCCAGATCGGATAAATTTGGTTGAAGTTGTATAATATATAGCGTCCTT